>NW_011478676.1:18243-19742 GCF_000754665.1 Bison bison bison | reverse complement strand
AACCAGGATACTCACAAATACGACTGTTAACTTTTTTATAGAGCATATGCAAAATGCTCTGGCCTCTTTTTTTGGAACACACTTAAAAAAAACAAGGTACCAAGTTCTTGGTTAGCATGTGCTAGCCTATTCCCCATATATCTACACCTGGGTACCATATATTTTTAAGTCTTAGCTCAAGCAACTCCTCCTCCTATGGGGAGCTCTTCTGATTCCTATCATTAAAGTTGGGTTTTCCCTCTCTATGCTCTCCTAAAACAGTGTCTATCACTCATCACACTGTTTTAATTTTCTCTTTACTTGTCTGTCTTCCTCTATTTAGCTGTAATACTTTCTTGAGTTGTGCCTTATTCATCTGGTTGATATATTAGATACTTCTTGTTACATGGTACATGTTCAATTACCTACACACTAAATATTTTAAAGAGGCTTAAAGAAATAAAATACACAGGGATGACTTGGTTTTACTAGCCAATCCCTAAAGATTGGACTGTGCTCCCTGGTGAAGATGGAAGAGAAATTCTACAACACTAGAGTCCCTACTTATGGGATAAAGAACTGCCGAGAGGTAAAATACTGCCATGCTCTCTGGGGTTGTCATAAAAAGCTGAATATTTCAGGATTAGTCCCTTGCTTTGCCCTGATCAGTTTGCAATTGGGAAGGCGAGTCCTTAATTCCCTTTTGGGAGGTGGAAGCAGCATTTTATTAGAGATAATGTCCTTGAAATTATTTGCAGAGTTCCAAAGAATAGCAAGGAGAGATAATAAAGCCTGTCTCAGTGATCAGTGCAAAGAAATAGAGGAAACAATAGAATGGGAAAGACTAGAAATCTCTTTAAGGAAATTAGAGATACAAAGGGAACATTTCATGCAAAGATGGGCACAATAAAGGACAGAAATGGTATGGACCTAACAGAAACAGAAGATATTAAGAAAAGGTGGCAAGAACACACGGAAGAACTATACAAAAAAAGATTTTCACGACCGAGATGACCACAATGGTGTGATCACTCACCTAGAGCCAGACATCCTGGAATGTGAAGTCAAGTAGGCCTTAGGAAGCATCACTTCGAACAAAGCTAGTGGAGGTGATGGAAATCCAGCAGAGCTGTATCAAATCCTGAAAGATGATTCTGTTTAAAAAAAAAAAAAAGATGATGCTGTTAACACCAATATGCAACAGGACTCAATAAGCCAGCAAGCTTGGAAAACTCAGCAGTGGCCACAAGATTAGAAAGAGTCAGTTTTCATTCCAATTCCAAAGAAAGGGAATGCCAAAGAATACTCAAACTACTGCACAATTACACTCATCTCACATACTAGCAGAGTAATGCTCAAAATTCTCCAAGCCAGGCATCAACAGTATGTGAACCAAGAACTTTCAGATGTTCAAGCTGGACTTAGAAAAAGCAGAGGAACCAGAGATCCAATTCTCAACATCTGTTGGATCATCGAAAAAACAAGAGAATTCCAGAGAATATCTACTTCTGCTTTATCGA
>NW_011478676.1:12290-16283 GCF_000754665.1 Bison bison bison | reverse complement strand
CAAGCTCCAGGAATTGGTGATGGATAGGGAAGCCTGGCATGCTTCAGTCCAGGGGTCGCAAAGAGTCAGACACAACTGAGCAACTGAACTGAACTGAACTGAATATCCTTGCATCTTAAAAGATGAGTAGGGATCAATCAAGCCAAGCCAATTGAGAGTAGACCATTCCAAGTAGAGGTGGCAACTAGAGCCAAGAACCATACACAGAAGATAGGGGGGAGGTATGAAAATCCCAGAAGTTCATTGTTTCTGGGAGGTGACTATGAAGCAAAGAAGCTGACGTAATAAATTAGCCTGTAAAGGTAAACAGAAATAGTATTCTGGATGGCCTTTTTTTCTGCATTAAGTCATAGGATTTTGTGTTGGCGTAGAGAAACAGAAGAGATTATAGTATAGTGATTAAAAACACTCTCAGGCTGCCTGGATTTGAAACTCAACTCTGATGTTTACTATCTGAGTTAAGCTTTTCTTTTTTTTTTTTTAATTTATCTTGTTTGCTTTATGAAGGGATAATAACAAAAGCATGTATTTCATAGGGTTGTTTTGAGGATTAATGAGTTAAATCACATATAGTGCTTAGAACATTCAGTAAGTATTAACAGTTGATGTTATTATTATTAAATTTTATATTTATACAGTAGAAAGATCACTCTGGCTGTCTGTATAGAGGATGATTTGGGATAGAATAGGACAAGAATGGGAAGGAAATTATAGGGGTTTAGTTTGTCCCCTCAGGAGCTCCTGTTGACATTTGCTTGATATTTTTGAGGTATAGTTTTCTGCAATGATTTTAATGAAATCACATACTTTAGAGATGGATTTTGTGAAGACTCAGTTAAATTAAACCTTCCCATTTTGTTTTTCCTAAGAATGCCCATAGGATGAGCTTACTGGGAAGTCGAACTCTGGAGCTTTCAGAAACTTGCATTTCATAGCTAAACTTTGAGAGTACTGTCCTCAGAGTACAGTTTAGAACTCAGTTTTTGAGGTGTCCTGAGGGAAGGAAGCTGTTGCCCAGAATAAGATTTAAAATAGCACAGTTTATTTCTAGTTATGGATTTGAGGCTAACAATTTATCTTCTGATAGATTCCATCTTACTCTAAAAACTCAGGTTACATATA
Organism: Bison bison bison; assembly: GCF_000754665.1. Lineage (NCBI taxonomy): Eukaryota > Metazoa > Chordata > Mammalia > Artiodactyla > Bovidae > Bison > Bison bison. The sequence goes on along the minus strand of NW_011478676.1, from coordinate 15,161 downwards.
TTGCTGCTTCTTTTATACATTATTTTGAATATGATTGAGGCCGTGGGCATAATGAAAGGATCAGAAGACCTTAGCTGTGGACCTAGCTCTGCTACTTAGATATGTAGTCTTAATTATTACGTAGATCTCAGTTCCCTTATCTGTAACATGAGATTAATAATACCCACTGTGTTATCTTACAGGACCATCATGAGAATCAGTTGACATCATCTATGTGAAAGCACTTGACAAAAGGCACTTTAAAAATGAAATGATTTTTTAAAGCATTTAAGAATGACTCAAAATATAATGTGATACATGTATATGCTTGTTCCTTCATTAAATGAACTCAGCAAGAGTTGAAAGATATGCCAGACATGCACCTGTTATACAAGTCATCTTAGTTTGCACATAGTTCAAAATTTATAGGTCCTCACATGGAGACTCTGTGCTTCCAGTGAAAGCTCAGGAATTCTACCTTCAACTTTTTTCCTGCTAAAAAGTTCTTCTTAGTTACTTGTTTGTTTTGAGTTCCATTCCAGAACATTATGGTTTCTCCAAGTCTAACCATTAATCAGTGAGGCATTGGTGCCCCCCTTTCTAGTATATCTACCTTCTGATAAACTCTAGATGAGATAAACTGCATCAAAACTGGTGCCCCAACGAGGGCTTTGAAAAGTACCTCAGAGATCTCTGTTCTTTTAGAAATCTCTCTCCACCCACCTCTCCACTAAAGATGGACTTAAAACTAAAAAATCCTGAGTTCTGGTACAGTTTCCATGGCCAGATCCCAGGGCTGCTGGACTGGGACATGGGAAATGAGTTCTTCCTTCCTTGCACCACAGACCAGTGCCCCTTAGCTGAGCAGAACCTTGCCAAATACAGACTTCAAGTAATGGAGACTGCAAAAGTACCTCAAGAGAGGGGATCCAGTCCTGGAAAAGATCGTCCTAACTCTGAACCCAATCTGTGGATGTGGGTGAATCCCAACATCGCATGCTCCCTTGGCAGCCAGGAGACCCCAGAGCCCAGTAAGAAAAAGGATCTGGCACACATACTTCTTTCTCCTCAGCTACTCGCAAAAGATGAAGTACCTAACTGCTCAGAGGCCACAGTGATGCAGTCCCTGCCATCTTCCTCCAGCAAGCAATCTCCCCTACAGAAGCAGATCACCTCTTTTTCCAGTGACAGGGAGCTTACAGAAGATGAGACCAAGGAAAAAGATAGCAACTCCTCTGTGGCCCTCCAGTCCCCAAACAAAGGGGAGTGCTTCCAGAGCCAGAACCTATGGCAAGGCAACAGCCAGGAGAGGAAGTCCTGGCCTCGTCCCCCCCTCAATTACAGTCACCTAATTGCTCTGGCACTTAGAAACAGCCCTCCCTGTGGCCTCAATGTGCAAGAGATCTACAGTTTCACCCAACAGCATTTCCCCTTTTTCTGGACAGCTCCATATGGATGGAAGAATACCATCCGCCACAACCTCTGCTTCCTGGACAGCTTTGAGAAGGCGCCAGTCAGCCTTCAGGATGGGGCCAGTGCAAGGCCAAGGCCTGGCCTCTGGAGGCTTACTGAGGAGGGACACCGCCGCTTTCAGGAGGAGACTCGTGCCTTAGCCTCTGCTAGAAGAGAGAGTATTCAACAGTGCATGAGCCATCCAGATGTTATGACTTCCCTCTTTGACCTTTGAACAACCACTGCTCCCTTTCTGGAATACTGCCATCCTTACTGTGGCTACCTATGCACTGATTGGCCCTCATTAATCCCTAAGCCTACTCTGCCTGGTAGGTGCCAAGCCTGTATTTAACTACTGCTGCAAGAATGGTATTAAAAAAAAGTGAGGGGTGGATACAGAGGAGGAGGCAAAAGCTTAGAAAGTTGCGTGAGGGCAGTGGCAGTTTTTCTGCATTTTGAGCACAAGGAAATCTTAGGAGAAACAGCATTGAGGTTAAGGAGAGAAGAACATATTAAATGAGAAAAGGAATTCTGTTTCCTGGAGAGTATTCAAACACGTGAAAGCAAATTGTGGAGTATAAAACATCAAATTCAAGATGGAGCCAGACCTTTAAGTCTCAAATACCATGTGAAGATATATAAGCATAAAGAGAACTGGGTTTGATGTTTGAAGCCTGAAGATTCAAATGTCCCCCTTCTACCATTCATCAGATACATCTCCTTTTTTCAGTGAACCATTTTACCCTTTAGGGCCTTTTTCCTCTTTTTGATCCTGGACTTCTCAGCCTTGTTCTATTGCCATCCACCTTCAGTACTGAAAAATAATTCCAAGCAGATACTTTTTTAGTTTGGATATTGAAAGTCCTTGAATTGAGCTTGTATTAACCCCAAGCCTTTTGATGACAAAACTCTGCTTTCAGTTGTCAAACCTTTATTGTGGATGGGTGTCAAGGTCCATCTGAGATTCTGAGTTTAGTGGGAGACAGACATATAAACAGATATTTGTAATATAAATATGATGAAATAGATGCACAAGGTTGCCATGGAAATGGGGAGATATTTTTTCCTAGGAAAGGCATTTTAAAAAAATAGCTTTTGAGCTAGTTTTTAAGAATAAACAAGGATTTCATGCGCATATAAACTAGAGAAAAGACATTACAAAAAAAATTACAGAAGCAACAGTATAAGCAAAGAAAATGCAGTATTTGGGGGAATGGTAGGACGTTCAGCACAGCTTAGCTATATTAGGGCCAAGAGTTGCAAGAAAGGTGGGCAAGAGGCCTTTCCTCTATTACTTAGGTGTTTGCTGTGTGGGCTATTAGGAACTAAGAGGTATAAGTTGTGTTTACTTAAAATAAAAACAATAATAAACACTTCAGCATTTGTTTTTCTAATTTCAAAACTCATTTTAATACCATTTCCATAAAAATAGCTTCCTTT
>NW_011478676.1:8826-11819 GCF_000754665.1 Bison bison bison | reverse complement strand
AGGCTCCTCCATCCATGGGATTTTCCAGGCAAGAGTACTGGAGTGGGTTGCCATTGCCTTCTCCTCTGTATCATTAGGCGAAGTTAACAGAATACCTTGGAATTAAAATATTCTGGCTATAAATATTCAGCATTTGATTTTCTTTTTTTCCCAAAATTAACACATAAGCAAAACAGCCTGTTGTGAAATTAACAAGAATCATTTTATCACAAACTCTATTTCAAATAATTTTAATATGTCTACTTCTTAATTTTTCCAAACAATGCAGTTTCATTTGCATAACTGAATTTGATTTTCTCCTGTAAATTGGCATCTTTAGGCTTTGAAACATTCTCTTCCATTTTTTCTGAATCTTCTTTCTGCTCTACTTGGAAAAAGCAGTGGCTGGCATGACACTTCACTTCTTCAGTTATCTTAGATGATTCAAATGAAGGCAGATCTTCCTTTGAAAGACTATCTTGCTCCTGCTTTTCCTCTTCACCACTATCATGATACTTAAAGTGACCTTCATGGTTGCTGCTTTCCAGAGGTCATCCTTTTTCACTGATGCCAGCTGCAATGCTTGCACTGCTATAATCATTCTCTCCTTTGGGAGACTTCAAAGTCAGTTCTGGGAAAGCAAGGTGATATTCACCATTCACCACATAAATGAAAACTTTGTTAATGTCAGTAGGTGCTTTGGTATTTATCATATCTGGCATATAGTTAATACAGATATTATTTCCCTTTTGTTTGCTTGCCATTGCCTTTACTGAGTTTGTGGGGTGTTTTTTTTTTTCTGTATTTATTTGAACCCAAACTTTCAGGCTAAGCAGAATGATAAAAATACATGGATGGCACAGGATTATATTAATTTATTTATGTCATAATCCCTTGATCCTGCATTTCTGGCCTCAATTTGAGAGCTATCTGAATAAGAAAGTTGGTTATTTTTGGTAATGTCTACATGCATCTTTCCTCTGCTGTTCTTCTTTGAAGACATTTCATCCTCTTCATCTTTAAACACAGTGTGAGGATTTCTATCAAACATATGTATCAAATCTCCCTTTCTCTAATTCTTCAAGAACTCACAGTTCTTCTGTATCAGTAGGCAAACTATCTTTTAACTGTTATCCTTTCTGCTAAATATGCTTCAAAATTGGAGAGAGGGTTGGAGAGAGGGTCAGTTTGAAGGATGCTAGTAATCAATTTTCCCCAACTCTTGTGTCACTTTTGGAATCTTTTTCTGGAAAAGATTTCACCTGCAGGTCACCAATTTCAGGAAATTCTTTGAAATAGAAATTCGTATTTTCTTGAAATGATATAATTCTTGCCTAGCTTTTTTTTTTTTTTTTACTGATACTGAATCAAGCGTATAGCTTGCTTTGTAGAGCACTTATAAGTTATCTAAAAGTGAAAATTACTTCAGTAGCAGAGACACATCTTGCTAAGAAAGCAAGAGGACAAAATGGTAGGGTAGCATTGTGAAGTCAATCTAAATATGGGATCTTTTTCAAACGACATCAAAATTACCTAATAGGATGTTCTACCAAAGCTGGATTCTTTCTGTGGATTTGAGGAGTTCCCTTTTCAGATGTTTGAATACTGTCTTCTCTGGGAAAGTGACAGAGGTGGAAAAGACAGCTAGCTATAGGGACCAAAAGGCTGATGATAGCAGGCTCCAGGACCACGGTCAGGAATGACAACATGGCGGGATTCAGGGTCAGCAACAAGACTGGAACAGGGGAGCAGCACGGATGCAGGGTTCAACAGGGAAGGTAAGGACATAGAGGGGTTCAGTGTGCGCAGGGCTGAGTTTAGGCTCAAAGGCTCCAGCTCCCTAGTCCTTGGCAGCAATGGGAGTAATTTTGCTGGTTTTGAGGTGGGTTTCCTTAGTAAGGACTGAAGGAAAAGAGCAAGATGGGGCTGCTCAGCCACCCGCACAATGAAGCCTGGGGCTGTAGCAGCAGCTAACTAAAGCTTTCTTGGAGAAGACTTGGATGAGTTCCCTAACCTCAGAACCAGTGACTGTAGTTGGCACCTGGAGGGAGGGCTCCATTCAGAAGAAGGCTGAGGCGACTTTTGTGCATACTAGCAGTTAATAGTTGCGCCTGTGCCACTGTCAGTATTATCTCTAAGGTCACACACTACACTTACAGAGCAGCTTTTGAAAATCGAGGATAACAAATGTACATTTAAAACTTGGAACTCAGTTAATCAACCTCCCTACTGCCATGTTGTCACTGCCCCCAGCTTCACTAGCCTCTGTGATTATAAAAAGAAAAAGCAAATGGCAACACCCACTTTAGGATGAAACGCTCTAAAATGACCAAATAAATCATGGAATCAGTTGTTCCCCCACCCAATTCACGGGGAAATCATCCCCAGAAACACTGAGAAAACAGAACAGGGTTTGTCCCCTTAAAGAGATTAGTCTGGTAGGGACAGAGCTAGGTACATAACGGAGAGGAGCACACAAAGAGCCTAGATTTGGTCCACTCCACACACTATTTTACTACCATAAATGTGTTATTTCAGAGCTTCTTTTTCCTCACCTATAAAACAAACAAACAAACAAAAAATGGCTTTAGAGACTGCTATAAAGTTCACGCTGTGAATAAGTGCTCTTTGTTTATTCTCCCTCATCATTTATAATTAATAACTGCATTACAGAAGACTAAGATCTCTGGGCTAGAGGTCAAATAGCACCACCAGTTGCTGTTCTCTCTTTGGGATATTGGGAATAAAAAGTGAAAATTAACAGAAACCTCAATTAAAATAGAGTTGAGAGGCCAAAAAGGGACACTCTCACACACTAGGACCATAACAGAGCCCAATAATAAGAAGAAACACTTTCTCTTCTTTCCTGGCAAGAGCTCAGCCAATGAGAGACTCACAATTCAGCCAATGTAAAACCACTATATTTTTAACTCTTAATTGCCAATGTTGTTGTTGTTCAGTGGTTAAGTCGTGTCCGACTCTGTGACCTCATGGACTGCACCACTACCAGGCTT
>NW_011478676.1:8297-8516 GCF_000754665.1 Bison bison bison | reverse complement strand
GGTTAAGGACTTGTTCTATGAGTACTCATTTGTCACTTCAACCTGATTTTTCTTTTCTTTCCTTTTTTTCTGTTTTGAAATCAGGCTCTTCCACTGGTGGTTGCTAAGGGTGAGGGTATTTGTAGAGGGTGTTTGGAATGGGAGGTTGGGGTTAGTAGATGTAAACTATTATATAGAGAATGGATAAACAACAAGGTCCTACTCTATAGCACAGAGAAC
>NW_011478676.1:4205-5122 GCF_000754665.1 Bison bison bison | reverse complement strand
AATAAGATTCATGGCATACCTTCCATTAAGATTCAGATAGGTCCAACAAAACCTCTTCCCAAGGTTAATCAATACCCTATAAGTAGGGCGGTCCTAAAATGGCAGAGGAATATGATGGGGAGATCACTTTCTCCCCCACAAATTCATTAAAAGAACATTTGAACGCTGAGTAAATTTCACAAAACAACTTCTGAATGCCGGCAGAGGACATCAGGCACTCAGAAAAGCAGCCCAGTGTCTTCAAAAGGAGGTAGAAAAAAACATAAAAGACAAAAAGAGAGACAAAAGAGGTAGGGATGGAGCTTTGTCCCAGGAAGAGAGTCCTAAAAAGAGAGAAGTTTCCAAACACCAGGAAACACTCTCACTGCTGAGTCTGTGGCAAGCCTTGGAATCACAGAGGGCAACATAACTGGGAGGAAAAATGAATAAATAATTAAAACTCACAGATTACGTGCCCAACAGTAACTCCCCCATAGAAGAAGCAGCGCAGACACCTGCATCCACCACTAGCAAGTGGGAGCTGGGCAGTGAGGAGCAGGCTGCATTGCTTAGAGTAAGGACCGAGCCTGAATGCCCCATGGGCAATCTGAGTGAACTAACTTGGGCTAGCAAACCAGACTGTGGGATAGCTACCCCTTGAAAAGCCCTAACTTAAGGCACTGCCAGGCCCGCTCACAGAGCAAAGGACTGAGCAGAGCTAGCTGGCTGCAGACCACCCCCCTCCAGTGACAGGCAGCCAGAGCTGGAAGGGGGCAATCGCGGCCCCAGAGAGGCACTATCTACCAAACTGCAAGCAGGCTTCATTGCTAACTAAGACTTCTTGGGATTCTGGATGGTCAACATCTGCCTGAGAAGGTGCACCAGTTGTACACACAGACAACCGAGTGGCAGGGACAGGGGAGGGGATAAGTCACAGC
>NW_011478676.1:0-309 GCF_000754665.1 Bison bison bison | reverse complement strand
TACAGACTGAAAGTGAAGGGCTGGAAAAAGATTTTCCATGCAAATAGAGACCAAAAGAAAGCAGGAGTAGTAATACTCATATCAGAAAAAAATAGACTTTAAAACAAGGCTTAAAGGCTTAAAAAAAAAAGGCAAGGAAAGACACTACATAATGATCAAAGAATCAATCCAAGAAGAAGATATAATAATTATAAATATATATGCACCCAACATAGGAGCACCACAATATGTAAGACAAATGCTAACAAGTATGAAAGGGGAAATTAACAATAACACAATAATAGTGGGAGACTTTAATACCCCACTCAC
>NW_011478675.1:4718-5062 GCF_000754665.1 Bison bison bison | reverse complement strand
TGTGTTGTTTAATTGCTAAGTTGTGTCTGATTCTTTTTGACCCCATGGACTTCAGCACACCAGGCCTCCCTGTCCCTCACTATCTCCCAGAGTTTGCCCAAGTTCATGTCCATTGAATTGGTGATGCTATCCAGCCATCTCATCCTCTGCTGCCCTATTCTCCTTTTGCCTTCAATCTTTCCCAGCATCAGGCTCTTTTCCAATGAGTGGGCTCTTTGCATCAGGTGGCTAAAGTGTTGGAGCTTCACCTTACTTCAGCATCAGTCCTTCCAATAAGTATTCAGGCTTTATTTCCTTTAGGATTGACTGGTTTGATTTCCTGGCTATTCAAGGAACTCTCAAGA
>NW_011478675.1:0-665 GCF_000754665.1 Bison bison bison | reverse complement strand
TGGCTTACTTCACTCTGTATCATAGGCTCCAGTTTCATCCACCTCATTAGAACTGATTCAAATGTATTCTTTTTAATGGCTGAGTAATACTCTTTATTCAAGATTATAAAAATATTTTTTATATTTTATCTAATATTTCCATGGTTGCATTTTCACAATTAAATGTTGGATCCATGTGAAATATATTTTCATGTTAAAGTGAGGTAGATAAGAGCAGATGTTTCCTACCAGGTTTTCATACAGGAATGTAGTGGGTAGGGGAAAGGAGAGTTCATGACAATTTTGTATGCCTAGGTTGGAGGGAAATATTGGAAAATGGCAGTGTCAAAGAGCTGTCTCCTCTTTTCTTAGTAGTCTCTCTGAGTGCTGCCCAAAGGAAAGGTTAAGTCAACTGGAGTTTTGAAAGTTGAGAGAATTTTTTTTTTAATTTTTGGAAAAATTATAATTTTTACCCAATAACTGTTTAATTTTTGTGAAAAACTGGAAGGAAATAGGAAAAATAAATTTCTCGTTTTGTGATTTTTGTGTTGCTGTTGTTTTGGTGGATGTACTTTTTCCTCTTTTGACTAAAGAAGATCTGTAGTGATTTGTGTTAATACTATATTTCCTTTATAGTGCATCCCAGTAGGATGCTTATCCACAGCGATGACCCTTAAAGGAAGATA
>NW_011478674.1:10146-10533 GCF_000754665.1 Bison bison bison | reverse complement strand
CCTATGTTCTCCTCTAGGAGTTTTATAGTTTCTGGTCTTACATTGAGATCTTTAATCCATTTTGAGTTTATTTTTGTGTATGGTGTTAGAAAGTGGTCTAGTTTCATTCTTTTACAAGTGGTTGACCAGTTTTCCCAGCACCACTTGTTAAAGAGGTTGTCTTTAATCCATTGTATATTCTTGCCTCCTTTGTCAAAGATAAGGTGTCCATATGTGCGTGGATTTATCTCTGGGCTTTCTATTTTGTTCCATTGATCAATATTTCGTCTTTGTGCCAGTACCATACTGTCTTGATAACTGTGGCTTTGTAATAGAGCCTGAAGTCAGGCAGGTTGATTCCTCCAGTTCCATTCTTCTTTCTCAAGATAGCTTTGGCTATTCGAGGTT
>NW_011478674.1:7502-7612 GCF_000754665.1 Bison bison bison | reverse complement strand
ACCAGTGCCTCTGACTGGTTTATTATGCCTGGAAGACAGTTAGCAAAGGAGTCTGGGGTATGTGGGTTCTTTGACCTACAGTCCATGTGTGCATGCCCAGTTGCTCAATC
>NW_011478674.1:4978-5683 GCF_000754665.1 Bison bison bison | reverse complement strand
ATCACCAACTCCTGGAATTTACTCAAACTCATGTCCATTGAGTCGGTGATGCCATCCAACCATCTCATCCTCTGTCGTCCCCTTCTCCTCTCCCGCCTTCAATCTTTCCCAGCATCAGGGTCTTTTCAAATAACCACATCAAGTGGTCAAAGTATTGGAGTTTCAGCTTCAGCATAAATTACAAATGAGGTCATGGTCTACTAGGATCATGGCTTACTAATATCCCATTTTTCACACCAAGGAAGTCATAATTGTGTTTAACCCCAAATAGTTTGATTCTGAGAGTTAGTTTTGTGGGACTACCCTTATGCCAAGAATTGTATGAGACAGAGAACTGTCAGAAGATGGAAACCATGCTAGATGTTTCAAATGGGAGGAATTTACTATAGGAAGTTTGTTACAGAGATGTTTAAAGATCTAAGGAATCAAACATGAGACAGAGAGCTATCCTAGAAATTAGGAACAGCATAATACCACTACCAACCCAAGGTTTGGAGAGAGAACAGAGGAGACAGTACTCCCAGAGTCCAGGAATCATGGAAACCCAGTGGAAACTAAGCAAGGCATGCCTAATCAGGGGCAAGTGGGACCAGGAAGAGAGAGGCTGTCAAGAATTAGAGCCACAGAAGAGATACGGCCAGTGCTGGAGACACACCAAAACAGAGAAAGAGAGGGACATTCTCTTGCTTCTCCCCTCCTTTTACT
>NW_011478674.1:0-1067 GCF_000754665.1 Bison bison bison | reverse complement strand
TAAGTTGCTTCAGTCGTGTCCGACTCACGTGAACCCCCATAGACGGCCAGCCCACCCAGACTCTCCCATCCCTGGGATTCTCCAAGCAAGAACACTGGAGTGAATTGCCATTTCCTTCTCCAATGCATGAAAGGGAAAAGTGAAAGTGAAGTCGCTCAGTCGTGTCCGACTCTTAGCGACCCCATAGACTGCAGCCTACCAGGCTCCTCCATCCAAGGGATTTTCCAGGCAAGAGTACTGGAGTGGGGTGCCATTGCCTTCTCCAAAATTAACAATGACCGTGTTTTTATTTGCTTTGAAAATCATTGGTCTATTTAAGGAACAGTCATGTGCCAGCTACCACCCCTTACTCCTTGTACATACACAACAGGCATGGCTAATTTAACAATCACTGGACAACTGATCTTAGGGAAATAAGTATAAATTGATAAGTGTCATATGCCCAGGTGACCATATGTCCCAATTTGCCCAGAACAGTACCTATTGTTTTGCCTTAATTATTAACAGTGCCTCTTTTGTTCTCATATAAGTGTTCTGGATTAGATGGTGCCTAACTGTGCATCACTAATCTATTGTAAATAACTCTGCTCAAAGATTAAGTATGTTAGATTTTCACTCTCCACCATTTGAATTGAAAGATGAAATTAGATTCCTATGATTAATAGTGAAGCCTGAAACTGAAAATTCATGAAGTAGAGAGAAATGGGAGGGTCATGATAGGGCATGAGTGAGTCAACATTATGAGTAATTCAAATTTATGAATAAGTAAGAGCTCTGAAGTTGAGAAAAGATCTGCAGAATAAAGAGTGAGAAATTAGTTTGGAGGTAAGAGAAGAGACTGACAAAGAAACCCAGCATGTTCTATGTAATAATGATGGAAGCTTATAGTGAATACTCATGGGTTCCCAATGCCAAACCCGTTTGCCATGAGACTGAGTCTCATTCCAGAGCCAGTTCTTGGATTTCTATGGGATCATTTCTTCCATACTGTTTCAGTTCAGTTCAGTTCAGTTCAGTCACTCAGTCATGTCCGACTCTTTGCGACCCCATGAACTGCAGCACGCCAG
>NW_011478673.1:16189-19187 GCF_000754665.1 Bison bison bison | reverse complement strand
TATACCTGTGGTGGATTAATTTTGATATTTGGCAAAACTAATACAATTTGTAAAGTTTAAAAATAAAATAAAATTAAAAAAAAATGTAAAATTTCAAGTGTTCTGCTTGTCTAGAAAAATAAGATTTGAAGTATTTTGTAAAGTTTGATTATACTGATATAAATATATATATAGCTAATTTGCAGATTTTATACATTATAATTCATGTAAGTAAATAAATTTCATTAAGCCAATAAAAAATATAAAGTTACATGCTAAGAGTTTGTAAATTTCAAATTTAACTTCTACCTTCAAATTTTATTTATTCTTAACCCTACATAAGACTTACTATTTTTTATGTATGAGTGTATTTTTATGTGTCAAACACAGATGCACATACATTTATTAAACAGACTCTGCCATTTCAGATACCTTACATTTCAAGTATTGTTATTATTAAAACCCAGACTCAAATTGCTTTACTTATTCAGAAGTTTCTTATCTCATAACTTGGAGTCAGAACTAGGACTCCAGGAATGGTATGATCAGAAGCTAAATGAAATGACAAAGAGCTCAGAGTATTTTCATTTCCTCCTAAGCCATATTCAATGTGCTGGTTTTGTCCTCAGGCTGGTTACTGATTCCAACGGTCATATATAGAAATAGCATTGCCCTAAAGAAGAAAAGGAAACACCATTTTCTGTTTCCCTTAAGAATATTATTTTTTTTTCCTCAGAAGTACCTCATCATGTTTAATTGGCCAAGATTAGATCATATGCCAAATGCTAAGCCAACCACTTGCAGGGGGAGTAGCATTACCATGAATAGCCTAGAGTAAAATTTTAGAGTGGGATGAATGTTGGGAAATCAGTGGCCATGACCACCTATAGGTACATAATGTGTCATTAGGACAACAGTCTCCCTCTTTTGCCTAGTTTTGCTGTGGTCTTGTCTCTGTGCAGCTTTGTCCTCAGTCTCCAGACCATTGTAGGGTTAACTGAGCAGCTCGATCTTCATATCCTCTCAGGTTCACTCATGTCCAGTGGACAAGATCATTTACTTCACACCCAGCAGTTTGTGCAAAAATAGCATTGTGCTTCATTGACTCTGACTAGGTTGTATACCTAGTCATAAAACAGTCACTTGGACAGTATTTCAGTGCTCTGAAAGGTCAGACTTAGGTTGTTCCCAAGAGGAAGAAGGACATATTATTACCAGAAAAAGTGTGATTGAATGCTAGGCTGCAAAGTGTTACAATTCAACACATTTTGCTGCGTATCATCCCTATGAATCATTCTTGCTATATATACATATTAAAATATGTCTCCATTGTGTCAAATGTTATGCAGTCCTAAAACAGAATGAAACTGGGTCATTTGCACAGACATGGATGGACCTAGAGACTGTCATACAGAGTGAAGTCAAAAAGAGAAAAAAAATATTAACACATCTATGTGGAATCAATAAAAATGGTATAGATCATTTTATTTGCAAAACAGAAATAGATATACAGATACAGAGAGCAAATGTATGGATACCAAAGGGGAGAAAGGAGGCTTGGATGAGTTGGGAGATTGAGATTGACATATATAACTATTGATACTATATATAAAATAGATAACTAATGACAACCTATTGTATAAGTCAGGGAACTCCACTCAGTGCTCTGTGGTGACCTAAATGGGAAGGAAATAAAAAAAAAAGAGGGCATATCTGTATATGAATAGCTGATTCACTTTGCTGTACAGTAGAAACTAACAACATTGCAAAACAACTATATCCCCATACAAATTTTAAAAATTGTAGAATTTTAAATTCAACCTACAGTGACAGCAAGCAGATAAGCAGACGAGGCAGTAAGTAAGTGTGGGATTGTGGGATAAACAAGGGGGCATGAGGAAAGTTAAGGATTTGGATTTGTTCACTATCATCACTGTGGGTATGGTTTCATGGATGTATGCCTGTGTCAAACTCATCAAATTGTACACTTTAAAAATGAAAGTTTATTGTACGTCATTATACCTCAATAAAGCTCTTAAAATTTATTAATAAAAATGGAAAGGAGGAAAATTTTTTAAAAGCCTCCATGCATTCTTTCATCAATTACCAGTGAAATGTGAATTGTTACCATCTATTTTGAAAACATCCTTGTAAGAATAACTGCTTTTTTTTTTTAATTTTAAGACAATAGACTATTGATTTTTGAAATTTAAATAAATTGGAAAGAAAATGTGTGCCCTTTTGTTTCTTCTTTTTAACAACATATTTGTGAGATTCATTCAAATTGTTGCATGCAGTTGTAGTTTACTCATTCTCAATCCTGTATGATAGTCCATTGTATGAATGGATATACCACAAATATGCCATCTACCATTTATGAAAATTTGGGTGATTTCCAGTGTGGAGCTATTATAAATAGTTGATATGAAAAGTAAGATGATAGGAAATAATTTCCCAACCAAGATATGGAGGACAACAGGTCCAAGAGACAGAGAATTTGGTGGATGTTTTCCCACTGAGGAAGTTTAACCACTCTAGAGGAAACTGCTGAAAGGCTTATCTCAGAAGAGGTTATGACACCCTATTGAAGCTAAGGATAATTGGAATCCAAAGTCCTGGCAAATCCCATTAATTTTTGGTTGGGACTCCAAGGAATAAAAGTTAGCCAGAAATAAACTCTCCCATGAACTAAAGCATGTCTGAAATTTGCTTTCTATTAAAAAATGTGTATGAACTTTTATTTGCATCCATTTTAGATATGAATTTTTTCATAATCGATATTAATATTTTATACTTTGATAATTGAATCAAATTTTTATTGATCTTTCCTTTTTAGTAATTATTTGAGCTTTGTTGCTTTGTTAACATTCAATCTATCACTTGATTCAGATATTATATGTATTTAATAACCACTAAACATTGAGTTTGTTTAGTTGGTTTTGAGTTAGTTTGTTGCATTTTACATTTTAATAAATCTATTGATATTAGAATAAATTTAGTGTAAAATTTTTCCTTCACA
>NW_011478673.1:15119-16089 GCF_000754665.1 Bison bison bison | reverse complement strand
TTCCCAGCATCAGGGTCTTTTCCAACAGGTGCGTGGTGCTACCCTATTCTTTTCATCTGTAGCTCCCTTATGGTGTATGATGTGTATCATGCTTGTGTCAACTTAGCTATTATTAGCTGTATATCTTCTTTAAAACCACCTGGCCCACTTGTCCAAAATACACCCCAGAGAAGACCAGCTGTACTCCTCCTGGACAGTTTAAACGGCTTCAGTGAAGCATTCAGGCACTGGAAATAGGATTCCTTACAACCTCCTTCACCCTGTGGATGTGTTTAAGTCATGGTCGGTCAGAATTTGATATTACTACACTACCTAATGTTAAATGGGCAAAAAAGGACTCTGTACTGGTCCCCAATTTATCACAGTTTTAAAACAGTAGTATCAATTTTTTAAATTAAGTAATTTACTTTAATTTGAGGGTAATTACTTTATAATATTGTGGTGGCTTTTGCCATACATCAATGTGAATCAGCCATGGGTGCACATGTGTTCCTGCATCCTGAAACCCCGTCTCACTTCCCTCCCCACCCCATCTGTCTGAGTTGTCCCAGAGCACTGGTTTTGAGTGCCCTGCTTCATGCATCAAAATTGCACTGGTTATCTATTTTGCATATGGTATTATACATGTTTCAATGTGATTCTTTCAAATCATCCCACCCTCAGCTTCTCCCACATAGTCCAAAAATTTGTTCTTTATATCTGTTTGTTTTTTGCAGCCTTGCATATAGGGTCGTCATTACAGTCTTTCTAAATTCCATATATATGCATTAATATACCATATTGGTGTTTCTCTTTCTGATGTTCTTCACTCTGTAATAGGCTCCAGTTTCATCCACCTCATTAGAAGTAATTCAAATGCATTATTTTTTATACCTGTGTAATATTCTATGGTGTATATGTACCACAATTTCCTTATCCATTCATCTGCCAGTGGACATCTAGGTTGCTTCCATGTCCTAGCTATTGTAAA
>NW_011478673.1:9250-15019 GCF_000754665.1 Bison bison bison | reverse complement strand
TCAAATGGTGGCCATTCTGACCAATTTGAAAGAATAGCATTGAAACATGTACATTACCATATGTAAAATAGATGACTAGTGCGAGTTCGATGCATGAAGCAGGGCACCCAAAGCCAGTGTTCTGGGACAACATAAAGAGACAGGGTGGGGAGGGGGTGTGAGGGGATTCAGGATCAGGGAGACACATGTATACCCATGGCCGATTTATATTGATATATGGCAAAATATCATCAAAATATTGTAAACTAATTATACTCCAATTAATATAAATAAATGAATTTAAAAATAAAAGCAATTTAAGAATCTTTTTTTAATCACACAATGCCTATTCTACTTATTTGGAGCTTCAGCATCAGTCCTTCCAACGAATATTCAATATTGATTTCCTTTAGGATTGAATAGTTTGATCTCCTAACTCTCAAGAGACTTCTCCAACAGAACAAGATGCTACATCAGCTTTGGAGAAATTCTTATTATTTTATATCTGTGTAGTTGTATACCAAAAATGTCTATGTGTTATGTGATTGAATAGAGGTGTGTATTTAAGATTATGTATCTTTGAAAATGAATATCAGAAATACATAGAAAAATACATATGCACATAAATATGTATATGAATATAAAGGATTTCTGTACCCATATATATGTTTTGCATGAATTTTGTGTGTCTGAAAAAAATGTTAAGAATGTGTGGAAAATGAAGAGACATTCTAGCAGGGCAGCTGAGGGGTAGAGTTAGAGAGTCTGACGGGGTGAAGTTGGGAAGAACCTGCAGAGGAAAGGACTACCTATCATTTCCAGATATTTAAATTTGGAAGGAGAGGAGCCGCTTGGAGTGCCTCCAAGGCAAGGGATGATATATGGCAGAATAGGGTTGAGGATAAAAGGGGTCAAACTTCATTAACAAGAAACTAAGATCCCAGTCCTGTACAGAAAGAGGGAGGAAAATACAGCATCAATAGCACTGATGGAGGCATATGTCTCAGAGGGGGCCATCACCACCAACAAGGAGGCAGAATACAGCTCTGAAAACACCACTACCTCCTCACCTACCCGAGCCCCACCTTCTTGAATTAGCTCCTCCCTAAAGGATCCGCCCATCCCAAGCACTCAACTCATCCCCTGCCTATCCTGCTTGCACACAGACTCACTGTAAAGGAAGCTGCGAGGTGTCCAATTTGCACACGTGAAGCCTGAGATCCCGGCGGTGGACGCCAGGAAAAGAAAGGCCATTGGTGGGCACCGGGACAGAGAAGGGGGTTGGGATGGATTCCTGCCATAGATAAGGGGTGGAGCAGGCACCGGTGAGGCTAAGGTGGGAAGTGGGAGTGCAATGGTCAATAGGAAAGGGGCATAGCGTTAGGAAGCAGGCAAGATATTGAAGATGAGCTCAGGGAGCCAAGGGCACTGGGGGCCAAGAAAGCGAGTGGAGGTAGAAAGGGGGCATGTGAGTAGCAGACTACTGGGGCGTTCTGAGCAGGACCGACAGTGAGTGAGGGCATGTGGGTCAGGGCTGTGGAGGGATATGGGGTTTTGCAGGGGATTCAGAGTGGGTGTCAGTGGCGGTGACAGAGGCTGAGGTCTCTGAACAAGGACGTAGTCTGCCCCCTCCTGCAGAGTTCCTAAACCTAGGCAGCACCACTGCTGCTGCCGCTGTCGCTGCCGCCTTTCACCACAGCCTCAGGGAACCTAGAAGGAAGAGCACTTTCAGGCACACAGCCAGGATTTCCAGCATTACTGCCAGGCTCATGGGGAAATTTTAGGCACTGGCGCGGGGCACATGGAGACGTCGCTGTCGGCAGAACTTCACCTTATGGCATATTCAATGTTTCTCTCTTATCTTCTCTCCTCCTCCGGCAGACATGAAAACCCCCATCTCACAGGAGGCCGAAGGCCAGCAAATCAGGGCTGTTGCAGGAAAGGCCACTGGGTCTGCAAACATGATGAAGAAAAAAGCCTCCCAAAAGAAGCAGAGAGGCAGACCTTCGTCCCAGCCCCGCAGGAACATTGTGGGCTGCAGAATTTCACATGGATGGAAGGAAGGTGATGAACCAATCACTCAGTGGAAAGGAACTGTTCTGGATCAGGTGCCTATAAATCCTTCTCTTTATCTGGTGAAATATGATGGAATTGACTGTGTCTATGGACTGGAACTTCACAGAGATGAAAGAGTTTTGTCTCTTAAAATTCTTTCTGACAGGGTGGCATCAACTCAAGTCAGTGATGCAAACCTTGCAAATACCATAATTGGTAAAGCTGTGGAACATATGTTTGAGGATGAGCATGGTTCTAAGGATGAATGGAGAGGAATGGTCTTAGCCCAAGCACCGATCATGAAAGCCTGGTTTTATATTACCTATGAGAAAGACCCTGTCTTGTACATGTACCAACTTCTAGATGATTATAAAGAAGGAGACCTCCGTATCATGCCAGAGTCCAATGAGTCTCCTCTCGCAGAAAGGGAGCCAGGAGGAGTTGTAGATGGTCTGATAGGTAAACATGTGGAATATACCAAAGAAGATGGCTCCAAACGGATTGGAATGGTCATTCACCAAGTGGAAGCCAAACCCTCTGTTTATTTCATCAAGTTTGATGATGATTTCCATATCTATGTCTATGATTTGGTGAAAAAGTCCTAACTGTCAGGATAAACTTTGCCACATTTGTGAAAACAAATGCGTACTTTGTAGACATGCAAGATAATGTTACTTTTCAGTGTATTGAAAGCTTTAGGGTCCATGTTGATTCAACATCTTTGCCAGCATAAGTATTGTCTTGTTCTAAGAAATACAAATGTATGTGGTCATGAAATGCTGTGTAAGGAATTTTTCATGTTGAAAAGGTTGGGTGTGTTTGGTGGATGGAACATAAAAGGAAGGAGCAGCTGTAACATTTAGGCTGTGAATAAATTTCAGCTACTATCATAATCAGCCAAATAAAAATGAAATAGGACTTAGCTGGTTTGGGCTAGGGAGAGGAGAGGAGAATGAACTAGAGATGGGCTGTGGGGGAAAGGAAAAGGGAAGGTGGCTGCTTAAGAAAGGATGTGGGAAGGGGCTGGGAATGGAGAGGCTCCTAAGGGGAAGGTGACCTAAGAGTGGGAGGCAGCCAACTGGAAGAGGGTGAAGAATAACAGGGAGAGTGAAATCTTGGGGCTAAGAGGAAAAACGGACAGGATAAATTGAGTAAAGAGGGACACAAAGATGTTTAGAAGAGGTCCAGAGCAAGCAAGAGAAAGAAAAGTTGGCAGAGATCAGGGGAGAGACTAAAGGGACACTCCAGAAGGGAAGGGACACTGAGGAAGGAGGAATTCTAAGAAGAAAGACTGACAGAGGGAGTGAGAATAGAGAAAAAAGGGTATGAGGTGTGGAGCCTATGAGAGATGGAAAGACCCAAGAAAACCAAGCCCTCTGGCAGTATCCAAGTTGCCCTCCCTAGCTCTGTGCACAAAGGATGTGGCAACAAACAAACCACATGGATTGGAGCTTCCCTAGAGGGAGATTTTGACAGGACAGTCTCAAGAGTTAAGCAGAAACCAAGCTGATGCTGGGAGGGATTGGGGGCAGGAGGAGAAGGGGACGACAGCGCATGAGATGGCTGGATGGCATCACTGATTGGATGGACGTGAGTCTCAGTGAACTCCGGGAGATGGTGATGGACAGGGAGGCCTGGCGTGCTGCGATTCATGGGGTTGCAAAGAGCCGGACACGACTGAGCAACTGATCTGATCTGATCTGATTTGAAGTTTATACTTAAAAGACTTGTATTATATCAGGGACATCATGCCACACCTGCTGAGCAGAGCCCAGCCCTCAGCTTAAACACACTGCATGGTGCTCCATAGCAGAGGGGCTGTGGGTAGTTTCCTCGTAGTTTCCAGAGGACCCAGGAGCAAGAAATCTCAGACCTGAAGTTCTTGGTTTACTTCCCCTACACTGAATAAACAATTTTTTCAGGAATGAGTTAGTGGAGTTCTCAGAACATAAGAGATGTGCCACCTTGCATTTGGAAAGCATTTTATCCAGAAAAATGGAAACTTGCTCGACCCAGATATTGCACTCATCTCACTGCTCTTCATCCTCCGGGGCTATGCCTTGTGTCCTTACAGAAGAGAAGCAACAAAGGATTGAGCTTAAGGTTTCTCTCCAGGGCATGGGGAATACTTGACTGCCCGTGCTTCTCTCAGCCCCTGCCTGAAACCACAGGTATCCCACCCCTGTCCCCCTGCCTGTGCTTCACCAGATGGAGGTCTGCTGCCTCCAGAAACCCCATTCTGGCAATATCCCAACAAAACCAGTGCCTACTGACCCTTCACAGTACCTCCTGACTAGTCTTGCCCACTTCAAGCACACAGGGAACTGTGCTGGAAATGTGTGCAGCTCTATTTCCAGGTGAGATAGGTGGCATGGGCAGTTTAGCAGGGAGATGTGACTTTGTATAACTAAGTCTTTCGACTGTATAGTGCCACATAGGTGGATGGTGGGAAGAGGGTGTGGTAATTCGCAATAAATTCCTCTGAGGTATGGTGTCCCAATACATGGGTCTTTGTCCTTCTCTTTCTTTCCTTCTCCCAGTTCAGCTGTGGGAAAAGCTTCAAAACTCTCTCTGGTTTTCCCACTACACACCCTTCACTGCCCTCAAAGAAACAATTCTGGTGTCCCTCTTTTGGCCATTAACTCCAGGCATAGCAGGTAGAGGAGGAGGCAAGGAGCTTCCCAGAGTGGAAAGAAGTTGGTAATTCCAGTTCATTCTCTCCACCCAACATGATCTGAAGCTGTTTGCCTCAAGAATTCCACAAGACAAGCCCACCTCACCAGAGCAAGGATAGGTTTTCTTTCATACATCACATAATTCAGTCTAGCAAACACCTGCAGGCCACTCATGGGCCAGTTTCAGCCCACTGTCATATTTTGGTTGATCTTCATATTTTTATCATTCTCCATTTTAAAATTAGCTATATAGACATTTGGGGGATTTCACATTTCAAAAATCCACATTCTTGGCTTGCCTGAGAAAACAAAACGATAGACCAAGGGTTGGGGCCCGCATTCCAACAAGGACACAAGCAGTTGACTCTGAGGAAGGGCTCAGCCCATTTTAAACTCAGAGTACTCTCTTGCGTGGGCCATGGCCCCAGATGGACTGCTTCACGCTAATAAAATGCCCATATATCCCCTGGAAGCATTTCATTGGTAGCTTTGCCCTCCATTGGCTTACTTTAACCCCATTTGCTTTTTATTTTAGTTGCTTTATCTTCATCTCACAAATACTTACTTCAGGGTGGCTCTCTGCCAGGCAGTCTTCTAGACAGGAGCTTAGGATACAGTCATAAAAAGATAAAGTAATCTTACCCTCATGGAACTTTCATTGTAGTGTAGGAGACAGACAGTAGCCAAGAGATAAAAAGTAAAATATAAAGTATTTTCACACTGATAAATGTTAAGAAAGAAAAAATAAAGCAAAGAATGGGGGAACTGGAATTCCAGGGAGGAGGCTGAAATTGGATAGATAGGAAGTCCAGAGAGAGCCTCACTGAGAGCACAGTTTTTGAGTAAAGACCTGAAGGCATTGAGAGGACTAGCCCTGTGGTTGTCTAGGGAAGGAGCATTCCAACAAGAGGGACAACAAGTGCTAAGGCCCAAGGCAAGAGTAGGCCTGACATGTTCAAGCCATATTGAGAATACCAACATGGCTGGAACTGAGTGAGCAAGGTAGAGAATACCAAGGAAGAGAGCTCAGAGAAGTGATGCAGATCTGGGAGAAGAATGG
>NW_011478673.1:6993-7848 GCF_000754665.1 Bison bison bison | reverse complement strand
TCATGCACTGGAGAGGGAAATGGCAACCCTCTCCAGTGTTCTTGCCTGGAGAATCCCAGGGACGGGGAGCCTGGTGGGCTGCCGTGTCTGGGGTTGAACAGAGTTGCACACGACTGAAGCAACTTAGCAGCAGCAGCAGCAGTGAGTTTGATGATGGCATATTTCCAACAGTTTTACTGTTGAAGGACAGTTCTGTATGGATCCCTCCCTACATTTTGCAAGCAAAGGAATGAATGGTTTTGGCTTGCCACTTTCCTTTGAGGGATGTTGGAATAACAAATATCTTTTTGAGATGGAATAGTGGTTCCTTCTATAGCAATGAGCAGGAATGCTTACTGCAGTATAATAAGTATGTCTTATTCTACAATAAGAGGAAGACATATTTACTGCCCATTATAAAAGATTACATTAATTAAAGTAGTTTCCTTTCCTCTAATGCTATCTATTGTGTATATACAATCCCTGTGTCCACTTACTGCCACCCTGTGATAAGTGGGACTCAGGGATTTAGAGTAAAACTGCTGATAAGGCTGACTGTAGCTGTTGCTGTAAATAATAAGCTGTTAATGAGGAGTAATTGAGGAAATTGCTGCAAGATGAGTACCAGGAAATACATACAAAGACAGGCTTTAATCATGCGTTATTTCTTTTTTCTTAATTTTAATTTTTAATTAGAAGATAACTTACAATATTGTGATGCTTTCTGCCATACATCAACATGAATTGGTCATAGGTATGCATATGTCCCCTCCCTCTTGAACATCCTGCACACCTCCCTACTCATCCCATTCCTCTAGATTGTCACAAAGCACTGGCTTTTGGTTCCCTGTGTTATACAGCAAATTCCTGTTAGCT
>NW_011478673.1:4014-6336 GCF_000754665.1 Bison bison bison | reverse complement strand
TTCACAGCCATGATTAAATATTACTTAAAGGAAGCAATGGGAGTAAGAAATGAAAGATCTGTATAGAAAAGCCATGCATGCACAGTATGAAAGTCTAAGAAGAGCTGAAGGTTTATAGTGGATTATTGTCAGGTAAATTCAATTGTTTCTTCTATCATCTCAGCTGTTCCATACAATGTGACTCTAACTGACTCTATTACACACACTATCTTGAACATTGGCAGCACCTTCTTTGCCATACTATTGGCACCTGATGATCAAATCTGTTCACATTTATGTGACAAGGCATCTCATATATGTTTTCTTGTACTCCTCTTGGTTACCTAATCTTCTTTGCCATTTGTGAAAATCAGATAGTTTAGAATTTAATGTATTTATTGTTGTTCAGTCACTCAGTCGTGTCTGACTCTGCGACCCCATGGACTACAACATGCCAGACTTCCCTGCCCTTCACTATAAGTAAGGACTCTGATTTATAGTTTTCACATATATGCATGATGTCCTGATGGTTGGCTTTCGAAAGCCTCAGTTTTAAAAGTATTGATTTCCTAGGAAGAGTGCTTGAAAACCTTCAACAGAATTCAGTAGTCTGCTTGCCTAGTAACGTTTCTTGGGACTTTGCAGGCAGATTCACAGTACTAGTCCTTAGGCAGTCAAGGAAAATTTGTTGTCTATTCATCCCCCTACCACTAAAAAGGAGGACTATCATTAAGCTGGATCCCTCAGATATTGAAGAGTTTGTGATTCTTTGAAAATTCTGCTTGGTCCTATATATTGGCTAACCCATAAATTACCATCTTTTGAGTGGGGCCCAAAACAACATTCTGCTGTGGAAACTGTTTCTCAAGCTGTGTCATACTCAGTATGTTTGGGGCCCTACATTCATACTGACCAAGTTGAGATTTAAGGCCCTGTAACTGATGATTTTCTGATTGGAGTCTCTGGCAGAGGGAAACATTCTTTGCCAGGAGGTGTGCTTTGGGATTCTGGACTTAGCTTCTCCTTGATATGTATGTTAAATATATCCCTATAGAAAGCATCTGTTTTCAAAACTGAACACCTACACCATGGAGGCCTTGTGTCTCTATAGCCTTTTTTTCCCTTTTTGTGATAGATAATTCCAACTTACCATTTATAATGGTGGGAAAAGATAAGTCTTGCTTGTCAGAGGTAAATAGTATATTTAATACTTACCTGGCCTCAACCTGATGGCATATGGACTTTACATGAAAAAGTGGGTACTACACCTTCAGGGAAGCTCTATTAACCACTCTGCCACTTGAAGTAAAACTGCTAGCTAAGTGAGGTCTTGATTCATTTAGAGGTTCAACTTATCCCTAGGCCTGATTCACTGATGGTTTGGGTAAGTTGAAACCTAGTGGTGTCTACTATATTGCTATGTATGTTTAATCTCACTACCAGCTAAACAGAATTGAAAGCAGATCATGGTCACTGTCCTCAGTGTTCAGACTGAAGGGCACTTGCATAGGTCTTGGTACTACTCTAGAAGAAGTTTGTCCTATTTTAACGACTCATGATATATTAACAATAGCCTAGTTTTTGGTCTACCATTTGGAAAGTTACCGACTTGTAGACTGAAGACTTCAAACTATAGAATCAGAGGAATGAGACTGCCAAGATGGTGACAGATTGTCCCAACTTCACTCCCACTCACAAGAAGAAAAACTACTCATGGACAAAACACCACTGAGAAAATAATAGAACATGAATAAGGCTGAAGCAGCCCTCCTGTACCACAGAGACCAAAACAGTGCACAATAGAAGATTAAAAGAAGTGACTACATGCTGATTGCATTGCCAGTCCTTCAGGCTGGCACTGTACCACACTGAGAGATTTCCCCAAGACTAAAGTCCCTCCAGTGAGAAAGAGTGCCCAGGGTAGGTACCCAGGTCCCAGCATTATAGATTGCTTTTTGGGAGTCCCTGTTTTGGTCCTGCCTCACAGGGATTGAGAAGAAATGTGCATGGCTTGCCCACTGAGACTCTAGTTGTGAGGATAAGTGGGGAGGATTGCAACAACCACCACATTGATCTTGGCAGACTGAGTTCCTACCCATAGCACCTATGTAGTCATCCCAATCAGCAGATTTTCTCATCTGCAGAAAGCAGACTGTAGTGCAGTCTGACCAGGAAACCTGGCCAAGGGCAGATCTTGCTGATTCAAGTCCTTAAACAAAAAGTTTTGCTGGATCTAGAATTCTGCCCACCCTCTACCCAGATAGGGAAGATAGTCATAGACCAGCCCATGACTGAGTGTAGCTACTGGCCATTTCTTGAGGAGGAAGCATAACTAGGAGCACC
>NW_011478673.1:2333-2525 GCF_000754665.1 Bison bison bison | reverse complement strand
GGCAGTGGCCTCACCCCAAAACAGACCTTGGTAGCAGACTCTACATGCCTGAGGATATAACCAGCAGATATGTACAGAAACCCAACTAAAAAATAACTGTATCTTTCAAAAAGAACCTATAAAGTCTGGAAGAGGAAGCTGCTTACCCAACCACACAGATGCCAACATAGGAATCAAGGTTCATAAAAAATT
>NW_011478673.1:0-943 GCF_000754665.1 Bison bison bison | reverse complement strand
TATTTTGGACATTAATTCTTTGTCAGTTGTTTTGTTTGCTATTATTTTCTCCCATTCTGAGGGCTGTCTTTTCACCTTGCTTATAGTTTTCCTGCAGGATAGAATAATCCAACCTATAAGGGAGTGAGTCCCTTGGACTCCCTGAGTGCCATACAGGTGCTACTGGTGGGAAGGGTGGGTGGTAAGGTTGCTCATTTTCTCTACCTTCTGCCTAGTCAGAGGAATGCCATCATCTCCCATACCCTATACTTCACTAACCATTCCTGGATACTATCCCTGGCCTTTGGGGTGTGGTGGGGGGGGAGATTAGCAGCTATGCCAGTAAGCTCAGCGGATGTATGTTCTCTTATCATGAATGTTCTTGAGTTGTGGATGCTCCACCATTAGAGTTGTTGTGCCTTTTCTTTCCTCTGTATTAGGGGTCTGATGGCATGAGGAGTTTTTTCTGTTTCACTGTGAATTACCATAGCATCTTCCACTTTGCTCTTCTCACTTTTCCAGGGATTCCACCTTCTAGTGTCACAATAAGGCTTTCTCATGAGCACTTAGGCCTTAAGCCATAGCAGACTTCATCCACCTGGCTTTGCAAAACAACATTCTAAAGTATCCAAATTAATTTGTTGCTGTTAATATCTCACCCTGTCAGCTCAGCCTGAATCCAGAAAAATAGTGGATGACTACACTTCCTTCTCTACCCTCAGCTCTTCTTCCAACTTTCTAACTGGAGCCTCAGCGTCTAGTTGGGCATCAGTTACTAGTCAAACTCCTCAGTAGAGGCCAGTCTGTTGCAGCAGCCATTCATTTTCCTTCTTGGCCACAGCATGTGATGCCAAGTTCCATAATGCCCTAAATAAATTGGCATTTGGGGGCATATCAATATTCATAAACATGTAACATGCAGGCCATTCATCCCCACATAGTCAACACAGTATTTCAACCACAG
>NW_011478672.1:12777-13769 GCF_000754665.1 Bison bison bison | reverse complement strand
AAAACAAAACAAAAACATGAGGTGACATGAGCCCTCTCAATGCATTTGGGAGCCATTTTGTTCAAAAATAGTTTTTTATGAAGCTAAAATGGAGTGTAAATTAAACATTATCTAAACATAAGAAGCATTTATATCATCAGGATGAATATATTGGGTTGGCCAAAAGTTTGTTTGGGTTTTTCATACCATCTTATGGAAAAAAACAAACGAACATTTTGGCTGAGCCAATATTTCTTTAACTGCAATAAAGAATATGGAGGGATATGGAAGCCTTTAATTTAGGGTTTTGAAGTCTCTAAGTTTATAGCTTCAGAAACATATATTGAATACTTGTTTTTTAAGGACCTATGTGAAAATAGCTTATATTATTATCATTTGCCTTTCTCTTAAGAATCGCAGGGACATTTCCAGTTAAATGAAGGTTCATTTAAATTGTATTGATTGGAGACTGGTATATTTGTGAAACATTTTAGGATGCTTACCCCAAAAACATTGTTTCAGATGTTGTACAATTAAAGGTATCAATATCTTTTCTGTAATGTTTTTGTACTTCAGCATAATTAAAAGTTAATGTTATGTTGGCTTTTGAAAATTAAAGACATTTCAACAAAAGTATAGTTTTTCTGTGATTTTTTTTTTTACTGTCTTAGAAACACTGGTAATTTTTAGCCTATCATAAACTTCTTATGCCTGTGTAAAATCTATTACATAACATAGTACTTGAACATTGTGGACTTAGAGAGTTATGGTATGGTACTGGTTAAGACTGTTAAGGCTCTAAGCCTGGCTTAAAGTCAGACTCTGCCACTTGCTGTTTGTGTGTAATTGAGCAAGTTACTTAATTTCATTGAGTCATGGTTGCCTCATCTCAAATGGAGAAACAAGGGATTTTATAGCAATTAAATAAAATAACATATGTGAGTATTTAGCACTATACTAAGATTCAATGAATGCTGAGTGTTGTTATTTTATATAGTTTCATATGATTTCAG
>NW_011478672.1:8089-10045 GCF_000754665.1 Bison bison bison | reverse complement strand
CTCATGAGGGTACAAGTTTAGCCTCCCTTAAGCCTTTGGTGACATGGATATGTTTTCTGTGGTGTTTAGGTGAAATAATGTGGTTATTATCTAAAAGTGTTCTGTCCTACGGATCTGCCGCTTTCCTCATCCCTTGCCTAGAGAGAGCAGGCCTTCTTTAGGATATTTTTTTTTTATTCTCTGAGCTTACTGTCGTATCTAGGTTGCTAGCCTCTTCAGCTTCACATCTTGAATAAATGAGGCTCAAAGAAAATCCAGGGAACTTACCACTGTGTTGTTACTTTGGTCCTGAGATCCCTAGCCAGTTTGCCTCTTTTTTCAACTTTTCAGAGTTTTCTTATACTTGCTTTGTATATTAATATGATTTCCATGGTTTTTAGCTGTACTTTGTAGAAATAATAGGGAAGAGCACATGTACTTTATCATAACAGCAGCAGATGTTTGACTTATTTTGGCCTTTCTAAATTCTTGTTAGTTATTAAGGTTTAATTACATCTCAAAACTTGAAACTGGAGACTTAATACAACATAGAATTTGGAGGGTTTTTTAATGCCACCTAGCTACTTTGGCAGTAATGTTATATAAAGGTATCTTTATATAGGCAACATCTCTTTAGTTTACAAGGGAAACTGTTAAGTCTAATAAATGTATATCACACAGAGAAGAGTCTGTTTTACCTTTAAGAATTTATATTAAAACAAACAACTTGTTTGAGAGAAGGACAATAAAAGTGGAAGGATGTATAAATGACACAGATTTCACAGAGAATAAAATCTTGAGTCAGGATGTGGGACTCAGTATTACACTGAATTAAGTAATGTGATTATAATGCTTAAGTAATGATTAAACTTGCGTGTTATTACAGCATCAGTTAACTTGCAAGCACATAACTCTCGTTAAAATCCTTTGGAGACATATAATATTGGCACACATTATTGTTTTACACGCCTTGAAACAATAAATATAGATTGGATTGATTCAAAGGCTTTCTTCAACAATAAATTTTTTCAGTTCTTTAGTGTCGTACAGTGATTGTACTTTATCTTTTCTGTGGTATTCCTCTGAAGGCAACTAGAGAGCATGCCTTCAAAATAATAGCAGGAGCAAAGCTTCCCTTCCTCCTCAGTTGAAGTCCACTGATAAGGGTATAGAAAGATCCATTGGTGGCCACATAGATAAAATTTTACTTTGGATAGTAAAATATTCAGAGCTATTGTTGTTGTTGTTGTTTAGTCGCTAAGTTGTGTTTGACTCTTTTGAGACCCTAAAGACTGCAGCCTGCCAGGCTCCTTTGTCCATGGTATTTCCCAGGCAAGAATACTGGAGTGGGTTGCCATTTCCTTCTCCAGGGGATCTTACCAAACCAGGAGTCAAACCCCGTATTCTGCTTGGCAGGCAGATTCTTTACCACTGAGCCACCTGGGAAATCCCATTAAGTGTCATGTCTTACAGTGGAAAAAAAGAAAAATGAAGTCTATCATTGTGGAGTAACATTCGCATTATGTTGGGATTATACTGTATTACACTGGGATTTCACCTAATCTGTATATCATCACAGGTACATATAGGACTAGCACATTTTAGTACATACCTCATAGAGTGGAGGAATTGAAACAGAAGGCCAGATTTAGCCCAGATTAGGGCTGAAGATTTATCACTATCACATGAATGTGTTTTCATTTACTTTCTAGTAGTGGTCAATAGAGTATTATTCCATGTTCCTTCTCAATGTAAATGTTTTGGGTGCTTTCAACTCTTTATTATTAGAGTAATGCATATATATGGCAAAACACTTAAAAAACAAAAGATATCCTTGATAAACAACAAAGGCCTACTGTAAAGCAAAGGCTTCCCTAGTAGCGCAGACAGTAAAGAATCTGCCTGCAATGCAGGAGACCCAGGTTCAATCCCTGGATTGGGAAGATCCCTTGGAGAAAGAAATGGCAACCCACTCCA
>NW_011478672.1:3311-5399 GCF_000754665.1 Bison bison bison | reverse complement strand
ACTGCTCTTTGCATCAGGTGGCCAGAGAACTGGAGCTTCAGTTTCAGCATCAGTCTTCCAATGAATATTCAGGATTGGTTTCCTTTAAGATTGGCTAGTTTGATCTCCTTGCTGTCTGAGCTTTGTCTTCCTCCTTTTTCAATTTGGAACCAGTCAGTTGTTCCATGTAAGGTTCTAACTGTTGCTTCTTGACCTGCATACAGGTTTCTCAGGATACAGGTAAGGTGGTCTGGTATTCCCATCTCTTTAAGAATTTTCCACAGTTTGTTGTGATCCACACAAAGGCTTTCAAATAGTCAATGAAGCAGAAGTAGATTTTTTCTGGAATTCCCTTCCTTTCTCTATGATCCAACAAATGATGGCAATTTGATCTTTGGTTCCTTTGCCTTTTCTAAACCCACTTTGTACACCTGGAAGTTCTCTTGATAATTGTATTCAAAGTATCTATAATGTTACTAGGTTATTTTTGTCTACTTGTTTTGTCAGTTATTGAGAAAGATGGTTTAAAATATTCCATTCTTATAGGTGAATTTTTCAGTTTCCTACTCTCCTTCAGTTAGTTTTGCTTTCAGTTTTCAGGCTGTGTATTAAGGGCATAAAAGCTGAGGATTGTTTTACCTTCCTGGTGAATTGAAACTTTCATCGTGATGTGGTCTAAAGGAGAAGAAACCTCCATCTATTCTGCTTCTCCTTTCTCTTTTCTTCTCCAGTAGCATCCTCACTTCACACACCTGGCTGTGGAAATGACAGTTGATTGAGTGAAAGTTCAACCCCATCTATTGGATGTAGTAACCACAGTATTTGTAATTCCCCAAATGTGGACTTTAACCAGAAGAGTGTCTTAAAAGATTGAGGGAAGTAATTCTGAAAGTTAAGGGGAGGGACATTTGGTAAACAGTGATTAAGGCTTCCTAACTAACAGTATTAAGTTGGCTTCTCCAATTGTATCTCTACCTCCTGTGTATATCTCTACCTCACTTCTAGCAGCCATCACTACCTGTTTCATCCTTGCTGATAGTTTTTATGTTTGTCTGTTTCTGTGCCACTCCCTTGTGTATTTGTCAAGGAGGTCACTGTAGATCAATTCATATAGTTTCAAAGCTTCAAGGGACTTTTGAAGATGTTTTAAGTTGTCCCTTCCTACCCCCAGTATACTTTATAGATAAGGAAATGGAGTTCTTGATAGGTGAATTAACTTTTTCAGAGTTACAACTTTTAGCAGAGTGGAGATTAGAAACAAAGCTCCCTCTCTGTCCTCCCCATCCCGTATTTCCTGATTTTTTTTCCCATTTGAGGTTCTCATTAAAGTCACAGAGTTGGCAGTCTGCTGAATTACTGAAATCTTCTACCTATATAAACTGCTATGAGTTATTTTGTCTTTGGACTGTCCTTGACACAAAAGGACACTATGACCTCAGCTGAAATGTTGGTTCTAGCTAAGGGTTTGTTTGTGAAGTGAAACCTCAACCATAAATCTGTCAGCTTTTTCAGTTTAGCCACTCTTGTAGCTTGAGACAAAGCTGGTTCCCAAAGAATCCAGAACTTCTTCAAATGCATATTTATTAAGTCTCACCTGGCAGCAGGCATCCACATGAATTTCATCTAGTGAAATAAATCTGTTGGGCTTCATTCTGCTATAGCGATTTCACTGTATTGCTCTTAATAAATTGCTTTTTCTTCACTTATCATGCAAACTGCCAGGATATTTTCTGTGGATGTTCCACTCCTTTGGATTATGGTAGTGCTTGGTATATGAACTCACTGGGGCTGATGGCCTTACCATTAGAGTAAGTCCTGTGTATCCTTCAGGCAGGCCATTGAATTTATGACCATGACAGACATTTTCCACTGGTGATTTTGTAAGAACTTATCATCAGTTTGTAAATTCCATGTGAATGCTCTGTGCCCATAATTATTATATATGTATGAAAACTGAGTTCTAGTAAATTCATTTTTATTCACCCCCTTCCCCTGCCAACTCTCAGCATAAAAGTCTGATAGGATGTACTTTGGCTTGTGTGGATGGTTCTCTTCCTTTCTTTTCTGCTCCCCTACCCTACCATGTATACTTTTAATTCTCTCTAAATT
>NW_011478672.1:0-758 GCF_000754665.1 Bison bison bison | reverse complement strand
TATTAATACTTACATTTTGATTTTGAAACTGTTTTTTCTCTTCTGTTTCTTCTTGATATATTGAAATCTCAGTTTCAGTTGAGGTCACTTCTACCATATTTGGAAAGAGCAGCGTAGGAAGACAATGTGTGTTCTAGGAGTAAGGTTATTTTGAAAGGAGCCCTTCTGTGATTTTTTTTTTTTTTTAATGTGCTGCAATGTAGCAAAATTGCAATATAAATTGTTATGTATGATTTGGGTTTATCTTCAACTATAAAAGAGCTTTTGGGCATTTTCATCATTGGATAATTTGGTTTATCTGATCGCCATACCTTGGGCTTCTGGAATGTTATCATTTAGTTAGAACTTAGCCCGAGCTTGTATAGCTTATCTTAGATAAAGTTTCCTTTCAAAGAACGTAGCTCACACTGTAGTAGCACTGAGGAGAAGGACTGGCAGGAGAGAGGTGTGGAGTATTGTCTAGAGAAAAGGGCATGGTATGGTTAATGTTATGTGTCAGTTTGATTGTTTGAGCAAACATTATTTTAGATGTTTCCTTTGGAGTTATTTTTTTACATGAGATTAACTTATAAATCAGTAGACTCTTGAGTAAAGTAGATTATACTGCATAATGTAGGTGGGTCTTATCCAATCATTTGAATAGAAAAAGATTGATCTACCCCTTAGAATTATAGATACCAAGGGAAACTTTCATGCAAAGATGGGCTCAATAAAGGACAGAAATGGTATGGACCCAACAGAAGCAGAAGGTATTAAGA
>NW_011478671.1:4713-6469 GCF_000754665.1 Bison bison bison | reverse complement strand
ATCCACTACACCACTAGAAAAGTCCTTGCCTTCTTGTTCTAATCATATTCTGGCTCTTTCCTAAGAACAATGCCTCCTTTGCAGCCCTTTTAAATGCTACTTATAGGACCTTGAGGCAGTATAGGTGCCCTAGTTGCTCTACAATTATTTTATCTTCATTCTGTATCAAAAACCACAGGTCTTTAAACTGCATTACCCTATGCCTCATTCTATTAGAAGTTGTCACGTATTGCACTCTTGGTTACTCAGCCAAATTCACGATGAAGGATATCCTTCAACTTAACTTTAGACATTACAAGCTCTCATAACCCTTCTGTGTTTCCAAATTACTAATCTGGTACCCTGATTCCATCTATTTCAAAATCTTATCAGGATTCCAACCCATTGACCAAGTTGATGCTTATCTTATGCTTCATCTTACTTGTAGAGTTGCTGTGCTACTTTTTATGATGCCTATTTCCTACCTTTTTTCATCTTCTCCAACCCTCCAATATATCCACATTCTTCTTTATTCTCATTACATCTATCATTTATTCTGCCATAATATTTTCTCTGTTACCTGTATAAATGAATAAATAATGACAACCCCTATACTTATACCTTGAATCCCCTTTCTCTGTACCACCTGAGGTCTTTGCTCTGGAAAGTAACCTCTTTCTACAGAATCATTTCCCTCATCATATAAACTTTCTGTAAAATATTCTACTTTAGACATAATATTTCCAATATTAAATAAGATACTTTCCATTATCTCATGTCTCCTTCCAGCTCTGATCTCATTTTTCTCTTTCATTTGAAAGCAAAATTCTTCAGACTGTTGTCTATACTTACTGTCTCAGATTCGTCATCTCCTTTTCATTCTTTAATCCACACTAACCAAAATTTTCCCTCTCCATTGCATGGAAAACACTTCTGTCATGGTGAACAGAACTTCCTATCACCAACTCAAGTGCTGAGTTATCTGTCTTCATTTTACAAAAGTGTTGAACAGCATTTCACAGAGATGACAGTTTCCCTTTTCTGAAAATACCTTCTTCATCTGGCACTTAAGCTACATTCCCCTGGCTTTCCTCCTGCGTCATTGTCTGCTCCTTCTTAATCTCCCTTTCTGGCTGCTCTTCCGCTTCTTATCTCTCTATGTTGCAGTCCCCCAGGGCTCATCCCTCAGACTGCTCCTCTCCTTTATCTTCAGCATTTCCCTTAAGTGAATTCATCCAGTCTTGTGGTTTGAACATCCTTTATATGCTGATAATTTCCAAATTTGTCTTTAATCCAGACTGCCTCTTTGAGCAGCAAACTTACACATGAGTATTCAACTACTTCTGTAACATCTCCACTTTGAGGTCTAAAGGCATATCAATCTTAATATATCAGAAACCAAATGTTTGGCATTTGTTCCCAAGCCTGCTATTGCAGTTTTCCTCATTCAGTTAATGGCAACTATAATACATTTTTCCATCTGCTCAAAACTCAGGGGTTGATCTGTGTCTGTTTCCTGTCCTCATTATGCACATCAATGCTAAGCAGTTATTATCAGCTCTACCTTCAGAATCTATCCTGATTCTGGCTACCCCTCGTTCTACCACTTTGGGACATGCCACTATCATTTATTACTTAGCTTCCTAACTGGACTTTCTCCCTTATTTTGTCCCCTGTAGAGCAGCCACAGGGCTTCCCAGGTGGCTCAGAGGTAAAAAATCAGCTTGCCAATGCAGGAGATGCAAAAGACCTCAGTTTGATCCTTGGGTTGGGAAGA
>NW_011478671.1:716-2109 GCF_000754665.1 Bison bison bison | reverse complement strand
ATCCAGCAATCACACTCCTGGGCATATATCTAGAGAAAACCATAATTTGAAAAGATACACATACCCCAATGTTCATTGCAGCACAATTTACAATAGTCAGGACATGGAAGCATCCTAAATGTTCATCAACGGATGAATGAATAAGGAAGATGTGGTACATATATACAATGGAATATTACATGGCCATAAAAAGGAACAAAATAAGGACATTTGCAGTAACGTGCATGGACCTAGAGATTGTCATACTAAGTGAAGTAAGTCAGACAGAGAAAGATAATATTATATGATATCACTTGTATGTGGAATCTAAACAAAGAGTATTTACAAAACAGAAATAGATCCACAGACTTAGAAAACAAACTTATGGTTCCAAAAGGGGAGATGTGGCAGGGGAGGGATTAATCAGGAGCCTGGGATTAACAGATACAAACTACTCTATGGTGGGATGGGGGAGGGGATTGAGGTTCATGAGGGAGGGTGTGTGTATATATATATATATATATATAAAATTATGACTGATTGGTTTCTGTATGGCAGAAACCAACACAACATTGTAAAGCAATGTTCCTCCAATTAAAAAATAAAATTAAAAATAGATAAACAACATGTTTATTATGAAGAAGTTCCTACTTCATAGTTGACCCAACTACATGTTCAGTGGATACCTATTCAAAGAGTTTTGATACAGAAAGACAGGAAGGAGGTAGATAGAGCATGGACTATTTTCAGGAAGTAGTTAAAAGGGAAGAAGGGGTTGGGGAGAAAGAACAAAAGACAAACTAGGTGGTGAAGGGACAGCAAATTTTCCTTTTGGATCCAGCTCCAGAGAAGATGGAAGACTTGAAGGCAACTTGAACCACATGCCACAAAACTCTCTCTTTTCTAGTATCAAGGAATTTGTATGTGGGCTGTGGGATGTGTCAGGTAAGCATTCAGATGGGTTTCTGCCTTGCTTCCATGAGAAAAAATCATGGTGGGCTGAGGATGTGGAGATTGTATACACTTGGGAACAAAAAAGCAGGATGAGAGCAGAGTGTCTGCTCCAGTGATTATCACTTAAACGGGCCAGAACAAAATAAGAAAGTAGATTTTGATTTCCTGGGCTTTGTCCCAAGCAAGTTATCCTCTCACTCTAGGAACTCAAGCCCAATATGAGAAAGGGAAAGGAGGCAGAGAGGGGATAAGGAGAAACAGAAAGCCAACTGAAGGAAAACTTGGGTGAGAGGGATAAATTAAGAGTTTAGGATTAACATACACAAACTACTATATATAACATAGATAAACAACAATGACCTATTGTACAGCACAGGGAACTATATTCAATATTCTGCAATAATCTATATGGGAAAAGAATCTGAAAAAGAATGCATATATGTATATTATATATAGCTGA
>NW_011478671.1:0-616 GCF_000754665.1 Bison bison bison | reverse complement strand
AGCTCAGAAATGTGGGCACTTAGAACAAGTGAAGGAAAAAGATAAGTCTCAATTAATAAACTTCATTTCTGATTCTAAACTTCAGTCGGAAGATAGAAATGCTTGTGAATAGGCCCATCATTTTCTTATTTGAATAAAGCATCAAATCAGTAGGTTTTGAAGTCAATTTGATTGAGGTACTTAGGGAGAACACAAAAGCTCCAGTTTTATTCTTTTCACTGGACACAGATGACCCTGATGAGCCCTTTTCCAACAATGAGAGGGATCACTTTCATCCCACTTTATTAAGCCCCTTCTATGTATAGGGGATACAGAGAGGAAGAGAACACAGGACCCACACTGCAGAATGACTGTGTTTCCTGAGTGAGTCAGTATTCTTGGGAGGTGAACCTGGGTGGACCATCGACAGTCTCCCTTGCCCTCGCATTGCCCTTTGGGCTTCACTTGTGGGGGGAAATTGGAAGATGTCAACTGAAAGATGCACAACATGAGAGTTGTGAGTTAAGTTTTATTTGAGGCAAAATGAGGACTGCAGCCTGGGAGACAGCACCTCAGATATCTCTGAGAGACTGCTCCAAAGAGGTAGGGGGGAAGATCAATATATAACATTTTGGAA
>NW_011478670.1:9156-10474 GCF_000754665.1 Bison bison bison | reverse complement strand
ACTTAATCTCTCTGTGCTGCAATTTTCCCACCAAAAATGAGGGCAATGATAATAATTTGACCTCCTCACAGAGCTTTCGTGATGCTTCAAGTGTGATCGTACATGGAAAGTGTTTATAACTTTGACTCACGTAACAAGTGCTTCATAAATGTTACTGTCTATTCTCAGTGACTGAGGGCCTTCCATGTGCCTGGTGTTTGGTACCCCTGGGGTCTAAGGCAGGGGCTTAGAGGCGTATGGATGCACAGACCAATGTGGCTCATCTTCCTGGAGTGTCAACTTTCCTCAAAGGCTTAAAGGATTAAAGCACCATTTTTATATGAAAACAATATGGATGCACACCGGAATTAACTGGAAAATTCAAGAAGATGTTGAAGAGCAGGTATTTTAAAGACATTCCCTGCTTGGATACAAAGTTACAACTTCAGCCCCTGGGGGTTCTACACATTCTTCCCCCTCAGCCTTATGGGTTCTTGGGTACAAAAGTTCCAACCAAACAAAAGTGAGCTCATGGAACTTTTACAGTGGATTATTCTCTGGGGTAAGGGTGATTTCCATGTCACATGGGTGAAAACTGAGGTTCAGGGTTCAAATTCTGCCATCATCACTTTTTAGTTGTGTGAACATAGCAAGTTATATTATCTTTGTTGGCCCTCACTCTCCTCATCTATAAAATGGGATGATGATGATAATTAAATGCTTTATTGGTTGTGGTAAGAAAATAGATTCATACGCAAAAAGTACTTAGAACAATGCCAGGCATATATCAGGCTGGCCAAAAAGTTCATTAGGGTCTGTTCATAAGATGTTACAGAAGAAAGAACTTTTTGGCAAATCCTATAGTTAGTGCTTAATACATATTAGCTTTTATTTATTTATTTTTTATTTTATTTACTTATTTATTTTTGGTTGTGATGGGTCTTCACTGTTGTGCAGGCTTTTCTCTAGTCGTCCAGACTCTAGAGCACAGGCTCAATAGTTGTGGCACATGGGGTTCATTGCTCCCCTGCATGTGGGATCCTCCTGGACCAGGGATCGAAGCCATGCCTCCTGCATTGGTAGGTGGACTCTTCACCACTGAGCAACCCAGGGATGCCCTGCATTAGCTTTTATTAAATCCATTCTCACATTTCCTCCCACAACAACACTGTCAAGTTAGGTGTCATCCTGTCCATTTGTTGAGACAAGAAGTTGAAGCTTTGACAGGAAGCTGAAGCTGTAAGAGGTTAAGTCAGATGCCCCCTCCTATTTATTAACAGACGGCATTCCTGCAATGGGATGGAGATGGGAATAAATGATCTCTGGGGATCCTTTCTAG
>NW_011478670.1:3828-5768 GCF_000754665.1 Bison bison bison | reverse complement strand
GAAACTCCAGTACTTTGGCCACCTCATGCGAAGAGTTGACTCATTGGAAAAGACCCTGATGCTGGGAGGGATTGGGGGCAGGAGGAGAAGGGGACGACAGAGGATGAGATGGCTGGATGGCATCACCCAAACTCGATGGACATGAGTTTGGGTGAACTCCAGGAGTTGATGATAGACAGGGAGGCCTGGTGTACTGCGATTCATGGGGTCACAAAGAGTCGGACATGACTGACCAACTGAACTGAACTGATGGTTATTAACACGTAGTAGGCAGTTTTAATAAATAGTATGTTCCCGGCTCCCTATTCCTCTAGCACTTTGTCGCTGTCTCTGGCATGGCATTTGGACCCTCCTGATGTCTTCCTGTCCCACTATATGTATTTTTACCCCTTCATTCATATATCTGTCCATCCTATCCCATGTTTTGTCTCCATGTCTTACTACTGAACCCATAGCTCCCTACACTCTCCATCACTCCAAGAGCACTTTCCTCCCCCACTCTGTCCCATAGTTGTGTGACACAGCTCAGCCACCCTGGCAGCACCTTTTTAGTCAGCTAGAAAAGCCTAAAAGCTCCATCCCCATGGTCTCTTTCCACTCCAGAAAGTCTCCAAGAGTGCCTGGCACTTTGTCTTTTTTAAAACGGAAAAAAATATATATTTCTTTGAGCACGGAAAAAAAACCTTTCAGGTTCTGCCCGTTCTTTTCCCCTGGTAATTTCCCCCTTGCTCCCACTCAAATGCCACATAAGGAATAGCAAACCAGGTTTAGATTTGTCATGGAATGTGTGAATGCATTGAAGGATGGGGGCTGTGGAGATCCTCAGATCAGACCATCTTATTACGTGGGCACTGAAGACCAGAGAGGGCAAGATTCTCAGCCTAGTCACACAGTATCCTTGTGGTAGAAGCCGGGTAGAAGCCAGAGTTGCAGTGTCCTGTCCCCTGATCCAGGAGTCTTGGTGGGAATGGGACCCAGGAGAAGCTTTCCTGGTGTTTCTTGGGGGACTGCTTGATTCAGACACATCAAATGTCCAACCTTGCTGTCTTTTCTTCTCTCCCTGTCCTTTGGGACCTCACCTGGCTGCCTGCCTGCCTGGGTTGAGCATTCTCCATCTAGGGATGCTGTTGCCTTCTGCACTGGTGTGGTAGTTCCAGGAATGCAGGGACCCTTGTTGGGCCTATCTACCCTGTTCCCTACCCAAGCCCCTAAGAGTGCCTGGATGCCCACCATGTTGACTGACAGGTTGTTGTGTTTGTGTAGGGGAGCCCTGGCCCTGGCTCAGGGTCGAATTAGAATATGTGTGTGTGTAGGGATACCAGGGAAGGGGGAGAGCTGTGATTGCTTAAGGGCACACTGAGATGAAACAGGAGTTCCAAGCCAAAAATCCAAGCCATTGCTGAGTGACCTTGGAGCCACATCACACATCCCATGCCCTCTCCGATGCCATCCTGGGACCTCTGAGGGCTATCCTTCAAGGGAAGGAGACAGGGTGGATAGGTGGCCACACGTCTGGTACTGTCTGCCTGAGTTGAGATTACCAAACCCCAGAGACCCATAATCACGGGGTTGATCTGGGCCAGGCTGTGGGCAGGAACTGTAAAAGCTACTCTCTGTCCCTTTTCACTCCCTCATCCGAGCAGCCCTCCAACTTTCTGGGCTGCAGCATGAGGTCAGGCTGTGGTGGGCTGATGGTGGGGACTGTGGGTGGAAAAGAGAACCCCTCTCCTTCATCTCCTCCTCACACTCCCAGAGTTTGTCTTTGGAGCTGTTTCCCGGGAGGGACATGTGGAAGGGTCCTGGCAAGGGGGCAGGATCTTGAGCTTAGTTCAGAGGCTCTGGGTGTCCACTGCTGCAAGATGAGCTGAGGACAGCACTGGAGGCAGAGGACGAGTCTCCAGTCCTCTGGGCCAGCTTGGCCTCAGCCCCTCCCTTTCTCT
>NW_011478670.1:0-960 GCF_000754665.1 Bison bison bison | reverse complement strand
ACATTCTAGGTGCCAGTCACTGTTCTAGGTAATTTAGTCTAGTGGATCTGCTTAGCAGCAATATAAGGTCAGGATGTGATTATCGTCCATACGTTTCAGATAAGGAGACTGAGGCACAGAAAGCTGGAAAGTAAATTTGCCCAAGGTACACAGCTAGTGTACCTAGCAGAGTTGCACTTCTGTACCCAGGCTGTCTGACTCCAGAATCCACTGTCCTGCCTTTAGTATGACACAGTGGGCTATGGTAGTGATAGAATGAGGGCAGCCACATGCCTCAGGCATAGAAACACATGCATGCACCCTGAGACTTAGTCACCTGCCCTCAGCCTACCCTCATGAAGACTACACTTCTCTGCCTGATGGTTCAGCTGGCATGTGGGGCAGCAGCAACACTATAGGACACACAGGAAATTGGGGGCGGGGTTATAGGAAAAGGGATGGCAAGAATCTGGAGGTTCCCATTATCTCCAGAGTCATTCAAGATGCTGCCCAGAAAGGGACCTGTGAAAAGGTACCATGTTCTCATCTTCCAGGAACCGTTGCTAAATATCTGTTCATGCAAGACCCTGGCTTAGGTTGGAGATCTTGGGGAGCAAGGGATGCTGGTGTTTGAAGGAGATGAGTTATCTTTGTTTTTCTGAAGAAACTGAGCTCTCCTGGCTTTTCTGAAGCTCATGGGATAAGGGAAAGAGATTTTTTAAAAAAAAAAGACCCACAGAAATAGCCTAGACATTTGCTTGGGCCATTTCAGAATGTCACAGTGCTCATCGCAAATATTAGGACTGTAGCTTTTGCTGACTATTGTGTTCACTCATGACCAGATGTTTTTATTGAGTACCTAGTCTATGATAGGCATTGTGAAGCTCTTGTTCTAATTACTTATAGCAATTGCTCCTTTTGTAGTTTTTAACTTCCTGTAGTTTTCCCTTTTGTAGTTTTCTGGTTTGATAACCTTTTTTT
>NW_011478669.1:9254-10087 GCF_000754665.1 Bison bison bison | reverse complement strand
AAAGAATCAGACATAACTGAGTGACTGAGTGCAGCCCACAGCATTATTATTATCATAATTTTTGTCAATTGTTTTGCTTCATTTTTAATATTTTTACCAATAGTATACTAGACCATTCATCTTTGTTCTGTTTTCCAATTTCTTTCCACATCCACATATTCATGTTTTAACACCACATTGTTTTAAATGTTTTTTTAAATACATTTTTATATAAGCAAGTATCTTCTCTCTATTTTTGTTCTTCAAAAATTTCCCAGCTGTCTCATATTTTAAATTTCCAGATGAATGTTAAAATCACTTTCTTATGTTTCAAAAATCCTCTTGGGATTTTGATCTGAAATGGCAATCCACTCCAGTACTATTGCCTGGAAAATCCCATGGACAGAAGAGCCTGGTAGGCTACAGTCCATGGGGTTGCAAAGAGTTGGACACGACTGAGCAATTTCACTTTCACTTTCTTTCACAGGTAAATTACATCTGAATTTTTGAAAACTTGGCATGTTTATATTGTTTAGTCTTCCTATCCAGGAACATGTTCTTCTATATTTACATAAATCTTGTATCTCTCCTAGTGAAGTTTTGTAATTTTCTTCAGCCAATTTTTAGTTTTTTGTTTCTGGGTATTTTGTATATTATGTTGTCATCTTAAGTGGTCTCATTTTCTAACTAGCTATTATCAGTACATGACTTCCCTGGTGGCTCACACTGTAAAGAATCTGCCTGCAATTTGGGAGACCCAGGTTTGATCCCTGGGTTGGGAAGAGCCCCTGGAGGAAGAGAATGGCCACCCACTCCAATATTCTTGGCTGGAAAATTCTATGGACAGAGGAGCC
>NW_011478669.1:3766-5851 GCF_000754665.1 Bison bison bison | reverse complement strand
CAAAATGACCACAGGGACTTCTCCAAGTAACTTTAGGCAGTTAGGATCTCATTAAGGGCTCATGAATATTCTACATCTTAATTATTACAGAATTATGGGAAGACATAAATAATACAACTTGCTGTTATATAATTGTCAATTGGCCTTGAGCATACGCCCATTAGCATTCCCTTTCATTGATTGGTGGTGGGTGCAAGCCCTACTTTGCATCAGGCATAACCAAAAGGAGGAGACTGGAAGTATAGATGGGGGAAGCCAAGAGGGTTTGACAGGAAGGATCAGGGCAACTCTTTTGGCAGTGTTGGACTAAGAAATGCTCTGTCTGCTTGAGTTGAATGTTCTACATCTTTTGGTTCATCACTCCAATTCTTTGTTGTGACAAAACAAGAACAAAGGGAAGAGAAATAAACCAACCTGACAAAAGTCATGTCACACTCAACATGCCCAATACCAAATTCATGATCAGCATCCCCATACTTGGTTATTTGCCATTCATCTGATTGAGTAAGCCATAAAGCCAGGACCTTCACTCTCCTTTACATCTCACATCCTATTATATGCTCCTGTGCCATGATGTACCTCCTGTTATCAGTTATTTCATTAATACTTTTACATTATTTCTGTATTTGATTACTATTTCTCACACTAGAGTGCACATTCTGGGTGAGCAGAGACTTTAGTTTTGCTCATAATCGTATTCCCAGAATACAACACAGTGCCTGCCCTTTACATGCTCTACTGCTACTGCTAAGTCACTTCAGTCGTGTCCGACTCTGTGCGACCCCATAGACGGCAGCCCACCAGGCTTCCCCGTCCCTGGGATTCTCCAGGCAACACTGGAGTGGGTTGCCATTTTCTTCTCCAATGCATGAAAGTGAAAAGTGAAAGTGAAGTCGCTCAGTCGTGCCCGACTCTTAGGGACCCCATGGACTGCAGCCTACCAGGCTCCTCCATCCATGGGATTTTCCAGGCAAGAGTACTGGAGTGGGGTGCCATTGCCTTCTCTGGCCCTTTGCATGGGTGTTTAATAAATACATGTTAAATAAATCTTTAAAGTTGAACTCATAACTGGGAAAAAAGTTTGATATAAAAATGCATAAATGTAATTCCTCTCCTTCCTATCTTTATGAAGATGTGAGTTATTTCCCAAGCAGAGTTAGTGGGTTACAGTTTGACACTTATCTTGAGATTATACTGGCTATAGCTTTAGTACTGACTTTTAGTTCAGTGTCATCTTGTACATTTACCTGAATTTCTTGAACACTTCTAACTTGTACAATGATTTCTGTATCTGTCCCTTCTCATTAACTAATCCAAATATACTGTTCCATTCCTTGCGTGAAGAATAGTAAATATTTGTGGCTCACAAGTGTAGGTAGAAGTCCTGAGGATGGGGATGAGGATGAGGGAATGGGAGTTTATCTCAGAACTCAAACTCTGTGGATTCAAGCTGTGCTTTTGCTACTAGTTTCAAATGAGTTTACTTAACACCTGAATCTGTTTCTGCATTTCCTGAAGTAGACACACCATTAAAGATACCTATAGCACAAAATTATTGTGAGAACTATATGGAGAAATGGCCCTGGAATTACTTTTTAAACTGTACAGTGGCACAAACGTACATTATCCTGATGTGAATATAGTTGGAGTGAATCCTAAAATAGCAGCAGAGGTGGTAAGGAGGTATTTGGCCACGACTCACAATATGTAGGTAACTACTTTTACAGTGTATTTCTACCTTACTTTTGAACTTGTTTTTGAAATGAATAATGAAGTGGTTGCAGCAAAGAAAAATTCTTAACAGAAAAAGGGGGGGAGCACTTCTAAAATCTAGCATTTAACCAGTCAATTTGGTGTTTTACTTCTATTGTGGTTCAGCTTCCCCAAAATCCCAAACTCTCCCACCATCTCTAACTATCCTAACTGTAATCAGGTGTGCGGTATGTGCTGCCTGGTTTCCCCTCAAGCTGGTGTTACGTCATCAGATTGTGACGTACCGCCCCCTGTGCGTGCTCAATTGTGAGGTCACACGCTCTCCGGTATATAAGGCTGGACGCTGCCTGGTATCCCACTTGCACCAGGCGG
>NW_011478669.1:0-864 GCF_000754665.1 Bison bison bison | reverse complement strand
AGAAAAATACTACATGTAATTTCAGCCTCATACAGTCTCTGAAGCCCATGTTAAGAACCTTAAGAATAACTGAAAAGTTTCTTACATAGTTTAGTAATCCTAGATTGTGATGTTAAACCAGTTGTAAATGATATATAATCAGTGTATAAATCTATTAATGATATGATGTTTTCATTATCTTTTGTAAAGAAATTGGCACATAGGACTTTCTAACTTGGCTGCCCTCATTCTTGACAAGTTTCACAAGTTTATCTCCCATAAGTATGTAAATAAGTTATCACCTGTAAATAGTAACTTATTCAAGTAAAACAAAATCATTCTACTTATCTATTAACTATATATTACAATCATAAGATCTTAGATTTGATTGAAGCCATTTCCTCATTAGTATTTTGTTCTATGTTCTATTTGAAATTAGACTTCAGGGTGTATAATGAACTACTTTAAATTTTGTGAAACACAGTAGAAATTAGATGGGTCATGTATTTATTCCAACCATAACCTACAGAACACATTTTATGGGGAAAGAAATAATCAAAGCTTCTGGATTCCATATTCTAGATTTATCACTTACTGGCCATAGTTTTCTGTCTTATTTCACTATTTGTAAATAAAGAATATAACTACTAAGTTCACCTTAAAAAAGTGAACTAGGAAGGCATGAAGTTTTTAGACATGAATCAAAGATATTAAGCAATAGTCTTCATATACATAGTTCATTTTTTCCTTATATACATACATGTATGGCATTCCTAATTTTCAATTTTACCACTTTCTTTTAAATATATTTATTTTCCCCAGATTTATGGGAAAGAAACATTGTATGCTAAGAAATATAAGCAAATAGTATTTAAAAACTTTGAT
>NW_011478668.1:4751-5231 GCF_000754665.1 Bison bison bison | reverse complement strand
GGAGATTGCTCTTGAGGCTGGACAGCAACCTGCCAGGCTCTCCACCTGCCCCCGCTGCAAGTTAGGGCCATTATGTCTCAGTATCTGGGCACTGTATTTTCATTAATGCAGGTGATATTGTTAGTTGTTTGTTTATTTTTGCTTTAGGCTGACTCTGTACTTCAGACTGTCTCATAGATGGGTGTATATAATGTAATTAATTTTTTTCATTTGGGAAAAATTTTTTTATTGATAAATCTTGAGACAGTATTGAGTAGATATTTTAAAAGGCCCCCCGTTTAAAAATTTATTTATTTTTAATTGAAGGATAGTTATAATATTGTGTTGGTTTTTGCAATACATCAGCATGAATCAGCCATAGGTATACATATGTCCCCTCCCTCTTGAGCCTCACACCCCTCTAGGTTGTCACAGAGCCTCAGTTTGAGTTCCCTGAGTCATATAGCAAATTCCCACTGGCTATCTATTTCATATTTGTTA
>NW_011478668.1:0-1007 GCF_000754665.1 Bison bison bison | reverse complement strand
GTAGGGGGGGGATTGCTTCCAGGGCTCCTCTTGGATACCAAAATCCTTGGATGCTTAAGTCTCTTACATAAAACTGTGATAATTGCATATGTTGTATGCACATCCTCCTGTACACTTTAAATCATCTCTAGATGACTTATAATACCTACTATGATGTAAATGCTACATAAATAATTGCCATCATGTAGCATATTCAAGTTTTGCTTTTTGGAACTTGCTGGCATATTTTTTTTGAGTGTTTTCCATCTGAGGTTGACTGAATCAGCAGATGGAACCCTTCAATACAGAGGCTGACTGTAATGTGAAGCTCAAACAACCAGCCAAGCAGCCTGCTGCTAGCTGGGGTAGAATGAGTGCTAGGGCCTCTGGCAAATTGTGAGGCAGGGAAGCAATGGACCCAATGTCATGGTTCACCACAGGGAGCAGTTGCAAGTTTGAAATCACCCTGTGTTTTCTCCCCAAGAAATGCACTTCAGCATTTGTGCATTTACAAGCAGCAAAGCCCCAAAAGGTGTCCCCCTTGCTCTTTTGCCCTTTTGATTTTTAACTGTAATCTCTGCATCCTCAAGTCCTTTTCCCTGTGGTCCCTTTCTTGGAATTCACTTTCATATCTCTATTTTTATTTTTAACTTTATTTTTTACTTTTTGGCCCTACCTCATAGCATGTGGACTTAGTTCCCCAACCAGGATTTGAACTTGCTTCCCATGCATTAGAATGTGGAGTCTTAACCACTGGACCA
The DNA here is from genome assembly GCF_000754665.1 of Bison bison bison. NCBI lineage: Eukaryota > Metazoa > Chordata > Mammalia > Artiodactyla > Bovidae > Bison > Bison bison. The sequence goes on along the minus strand of NW_011478668.1, from coordinate 267 downwards.
CCAGGGAAGTCCTCATATCTTTAAATAGAAATATACCACTGGGCAGAAAACAGGCTTCTCACTGATAGCTAATCATACTCAACTAACATTCTTTCCCTGACTTTGTGCAGTAGACCACAAAGCAGCTTTGAGCAGCTCGTGGCTTCTAATTTTTCTTCTCCTCTACTACTGTGATCTTCACTTCATAAGCCCTTAAAAGCCTTTTTACATTTCAGAAACTCAGATTGGTGGTTCTTTTCAGAGATTTTTGACCTTTGGTAGCTTTCC
>NW_011478667.1:4916-6220 GCF_000754665.1 Bison bison bison | reverse complement strand
AGGTGATTTCACTTGTTCCCAATCTTAACTACTATGATGGGACCCCAGTCACACCCTCACGTCATGAACGGCACTGAGTCGCCGGTACATGAATTGAGGGTGAACTCCTCTCAGTAGTGCTGAACTGATACACTTGAACCTTAGTCAGTCTACATCCAGATACAGCATTTGCACATGTGCAAATGGCCCTCATCGATGTTCTTCGTATCTTCTACCTCTGCTCTGCTGACAGTAATGAAGCAAGACTTCGTTTAAAATTCAAATCTTTGGAAGAAAATCTCTGAAGAAAACGCTCACCCAGGCCCATAATTCATATTGTGAATGACAGTAATCATGTATGAAATAAACATTTTTGAGTTCAAAAGAACTTCAACACATTAAAAAAAACGTTCTTCCTTTCATTCAAAATACCAAGAAATACAAACACATAGGTATTTCTTATGTTTAATGTTCTTTCCAGAGTTTAACTCTCTTTATTTAATTGTACCTTTTACTTTCAAACAAGGTGGAAAGGGATATGCAATGAGTCAAGACTACAATTCTGGAAAGGACCAATTTTGCCCTGCCTCTTGGCATCAGCCAATAGCACAAGTTTCCATATTATAGTTACAGTGCCTTGATGTTTAATGATCACCGTGTCTTCCCAGGCTAGAAGAGTCTTCCTTCTTCCTGCTGGTCTCTGTCATCCTAGGGCAGGAGAGTGCCCCACTGTGGTCTCCTCACTATCTTAATTGAGGTTTCTCTTTGTTAAGTTTTATAATTATCAACTTAAATCCAACTTAATTCTCTCATTTCTTTCAACTTTCCTTTTACTCAAAACCCTTTTTCCTATATCAGCCAACAGTCTTGATTTCATTCTGCTTGTGACATACAGCACTTAGAATTGAATCGTAAAATCCTGCCATGTACAAGCTTCGTAGAAACTTGAGACAATCAACTCTTGTCGGATAAATTATTTGCCGCTCCTGGCTTTGTAACTTCCCATGGCTTGTAAGTTTACATGAGAGAACATTCATGTTTCTGGATCTGCAACTCAAAGTAGGCTGTTGACAATACCAAGGCAGCAGGATTAGGACTTGAGCTCTGAACACAGACTACCTTATGATAGAATCTCAAGCTAGCGTACCGTGAAACTTGAGAACATTAACTCAACTCCTCCATGACAACTACTTCATATTAACTGTTTATGCCTTTAAATAATCGTGATATAGTGAAGTCCGCTCAGTCCGTGTCCGACTCTTTGCGACCCCAATGGACCTGTAGCCTACCAGGCTTCTCTGTCCATGGGATTTTCCAGGCCAATA
>NW_011478667.1:0-1091 GCF_000754665.1 Bison bison bison | reverse complement strand
AGAAAAAAAGAACATATAAATTATTAAAGAGTAATCAGAAAGAAAAGACCATGTTCTAGGCTTATGGTCAATAATATTAGCATGCTCTTATTTTTCCTTCCAAGGACACCAAATTAACATGATTATTTATTAAAAGATAGAATATGTACTGAGTTGGTAAAATATCTCATATTGTTATATCAATTATTTATTCTACATATACAGACACAACAGGTTTTATAAATGTGGATTTTATATACAGACACAACAGGTTTTATAAATGTGAATTTTATAAAAGAATGTTTTCCCAAATCAAACCTTTACAGAGGATTTGCTTTTCTCCTAGGTGAGTCATCTTTTTAGAATGATTCATAATCTTTGTTTACAGAGTCCCTTAAAATCAGAATCTCTTTTATAAGAACAATTTTGAGAAGTAGAAACACTCTAGTGCATTGCTCATCAATTTAGGTAAATTCAGAGTGGCCGTTGAGATATGTGTGTTTGACCTCATCCTTAGAGACAGAAAGGTTAAAACGAAAACAAAAGAAACGTTTGTGCTAATGGCCCTGCCAAGTACTTATTGTTGCAGCACCATAGAGTCTTAATATAAATGGGTTCTGAAGATGTCCCTTTATAGCAAAATGCTCTAGAACCCACTAGAAGGGAAGAGTTGAGGTTCTTAACCTGAAGTGTCCAACATTAACCAAACACGTCCCTATGTAAAATAGTGTCCAGAACATGTTCCTTTGTTTGTCATGACAGAACTATGTCATTTATGCTTCCATTCCAATCTTTAGCTGGGTGGTAAAAAGAAGGGGTTGGAAAACTGAGGTTCATGGGCCACAATCTTTCCTCCCCCACCTGTTTTTGGAAACACAGTTTTATTTTATTAGAACACAGGCACATCTATTCATTTTCATATTGTCTATGCCTTCTCTCAGGACACAGCAATGGAGCTGAGTAGTTGCAGCAAGTACCATATAAGGACTCCCTGGTGGTCTAGTGGCTAAGACTCTGTGCTTCAAATGCAGGGAGTGTGGGTTTGATCCACACTCAGGGTCATGGAATTAGGGTCAGCAAATTAAGATTGCACATGCCATGCAGCCAAAAAA
>NW_011478666.1:17826-18491 GCF_000754665.1 Bison bison bison | reverse complement strand
GATATTTCTCCTGGCAATCTTGATTCCAGCTTGTGTTTCTTCCAGTCCAGCGTTTCTCATGATGTACTCTGCATATAAGTTAAATAAGCAGGGTGACAATATACAGCCTCAACGAACTCCTTTTCCTATTTGGAACCAGTCTGTTGTTCCATGTCCAGTTCTAACTGTTGCTTCCTGAAGTTGTTCAGTCTTAACCAACTCTTTGCCACCCCATGGACGGTGGCTACCAAGCTCCTCCGTTTATGAGATTTTTCCAGGCAAGTGTACCAGAGTTGATTGCCATTTCCTTCTCCAGGGGATCTTCCTGACCACGGGATCGAACCCAGGTCTCCCACATACAGGCAGACGTTTTACTCTGTGAGTCACCAGAGAAGCCTTAAAGGACAAGAAAGATCTCCACAGAAAAAGGTAGGATGAAAGAAAGAATAAAGGACAGGAAGCGTCCCCTGGGAAGGTAGCAGCTGCAGGAGAGGAAAGATTCCTGCATCCAGTGAAGCCCTGAAAACTGTAGAGAGAACTGGGAGAGAAGGGGACGTTCAAGGGCTATCAGAGGACAGTTCACTAACTGATCTGTGTCAGGCAGGACAGAGTGAGACCTACAAAGATGATTTGAACACAGCCCTGCATGCAACAATCTGAGACATTTGTCTGTCAGAGCATAAGGG
>NW_011478666.1:12212-15389 GCF_000754665.1 Bison bison bison | reverse complement strand
GACTTAATTGATATCTATAGGACATTTCACCTGAAATCATCAGAACACAACTTCTTCTCAAATGCACATGTAATGCACATGTGCATGTGCATATCTTGGAGAACCCAGGATAAATTATATCTTGGGCCAAAAATTGAGCCTTAGTAAATTTATGAAAATTGAAATCATGTTAAGCATCTTTTCCACCTACAACACTATGAGATGAGAAATCAGTTACGGGGGTGAAAAGGTAAAAACATATAGAGGATAAACAATATGTTACTAAACAACCAATGGATCACTGAAATAATCAAAGGGGAAGTCAAAAAATACTTGGAGACATATGACAATGGAAACATGATCATTTGAAACCTATGGGACACAATAAAACTAGTTATATGAGGGAAGTTTATAGCAATGAAATTTTATCTCAAGAAACAAGAAAAATCTCAAATAAATCAACCTCACACTTGAAGCAACTAGAGAAAGAAGAACAAACAAAACCTAAAGTTAGTAGAGGGAAATAAATCATAAAAATCAGAGCATAAATAAATTAAATAGAAATGAATAAAATAATACAAAAGATTGATGAAGCTAAAAGTTTGTTCTTTGAGAATATATAAAAAAAATTGATTGATCCTTAGCCAGAATCATAAAGAAAAACAGATAGGACTCAAATCAATAAAATTAGGAAGGAATAAGGAGAAACTACTATTGACATCATAGTAATACAAAGCAACATGAAATACTGTTATGAGCAACTGCATGCCAATAAAACGGACAACCTAGAAGAAATAGATTCTTAGACACAACTTTCTAAGGCTGAACCAAGAAGAAACAGAAACTATGCACAAACCAATCACATGTACTGGAATTGAAGCTACGACCCTAAAACTTCCAACAAACAAAATTCCAGGTCCAGATGGCTTCATAGTTGAATTCTATACAAAATATAGAGAAGATTCAACACCTATTCTTCTAAAACTCTTTCAAAAAAATTCCAAAGGATGGGACACTCCCAAAACCTTTCTGTGAGCCTCCCACAGTCTGATACTCAAAACTAGACAAAGATATCACACACAAAGAAATTGCAGACCAATATCACTCATGAATATAGATGAAAAAATCTTCAACAAAATGAAAGCAAATAGAATCCAACAACACCATGATTGAGTGGGATTTAATCCAGAGATGCAGATTCTTCAGTATACATAAATCAATCTATGTGATACAGCACAATAACAAATTGAAGAATAAAAACAATATAATCATCTTGGTAGGTGCAGGAAAAGCTTTTGACAAAGTTAAACAATCATTGATGATAAAACTCTCCAGGAAGTGGGCAAAGGGTTAACCTAGTTCAATATTCTAAAGACTATATACAACATACCTTCAGCTGACATCATTCTCAATGGTAAAAAACTGAAAGCATTTCCTCTAAAATCACGAGCAACACAAGGATATCCACTATCAACCCTTTTATTCAACATTGTTTTGGATGACTTAGCCATGTCAATCAGAGAAGAAAGAGAAATAAAATGATTCAAAATTGTAAAAGAAGTATAACCATCACAATTTGCAGATGAAAATAGAAAATCCTAAAACTGCTATGAGAAAACTACTAGAGCTTCTCAATGATTGGAAAATTGCAGGATACAAAATGCATACACAGAAATCTATTGCATTTCTATACACTAACAACAAAAGTTCAGAAAGAGAAATTAAAGAAATAATTTCATTTACCATATCACCAAAAAGAATAAAATGCCTAGAAATAAGCCTACATGAGGAGGCAAAAACCTGTACACAGAAAACTGCAAAATACTGATGACAGAAATCAAAGATGACACAAACAGATAGAGAGATATACCATATTCTTAGGTTGGAAGAATCAATATTGTGAAAATGGCTATACTACCCAAAGTAATCTACAGAATCAATGCAATTCCTGTAATATAACCAACAGTCACTTTTCTACATAATTAGAACAAAATTTTACAATTCATATGGAAACACAAAAGACTCAAAATAGCCAAAGCAGTCTTAAGAAGTATTTCACAGGTGGATAAGGGACAGAAAGGACATTATGAACTGAAGGAATATAACACACATGTACAAAAGCATTACAAAGTATATAGAAAATGAAAAATAACATTTTTTTTCAATATGACTACAATAGAAATTATTGGTGAGACAGGAAGAGGCCTGAATGTTGGTGTCTTACAGCCTACCTAAAGACAATCAGACTTGATCTGATAATTGATAAAGAACAATTGAACTGGGGAGTGATAAGGTCAGATATGCATATTAATAAAATCATTCTAAGGACTGAATAGAAATAAAATTGCAAGAATCAGGTTAAATACAAAGACTAGATTGAAAGGCATTTTGAAACTCTAAATGAGAGATGATTCGGGTCTAAATGAAAGTAGTGGTAATAAGGATGCAGAAGACAGAACTGACAGGAAAGATTTTTGAAATATTGAAGATTAGGATATTGATCTCATGGCATAGTCTAGGGTAGCATGAAAGAGAGTTATATAAAATAAACTTTCTTAAAGAGAGGTCCCAGACACCTGGTGTTCTTGAGACTTTTCTGATAGTCTGCATGGCACATTCCTTTCTAACTATTTGTCTGTGTGAGGCAGTGTTTTCTTCACATATTTCAACCCAAAGAGCATTTTAAAACAAATTGCATGCAGAAGCAGATATGAAAATTACAAAATATTCATTAAGCTAGAAAATAAAGAGATTTGCATTTTTTAAAAATTCTACTTCTCTCAAATATAGAGGGTATTATATTTTGGAAAGTAAGTCAGACAGAGAAACACAAATATTCTACATGATCACTTATATGAGAAAAACTGGTATGAAGAGGGAAGGAGGAAGGGGCTAAAGAGAGATAAGGGATTAAGAGGTACAAACTAGTAGGTATAAAATAAATAAGCAACAATGGTATATTGTACAGCACAGGGAAATATAATCATTATTTTGTAATAACTTTAAGTGGACTTGTTCATTCATTGTCATTTCCAAGACCCTATGAGAACAGAAGCATGATAGTCTCCTCTGGAGGCTTCTCTAGTGGCTTAATGAGTAAAGAATCCATCTTCAGTGCATTATATACAGGAGATACGGGTTCCATCCCTGAGTTGTAAGATTCCGTGGAGGAGGGCGTGGCAACCCACTCAGTATTCT
>NW_011478666.1:8466-10954 GCF_000754665.1 Bison bison bison | reverse complement strand
AAGGTCTTTGGACAATTTTTAAATTATGTTGTTTATTCTCTTATTGTTGAAATTTCTGAGTTCTTTCTATGTTTTGGATAATTGTACTTTATCTAATGTATCTTTTAGAAATATTTTCTCCTAGTCTATGACTTTTAATCTCTTGACACTGTCTTTCACAGATAGAAGTTTTTAATTTTTAATGAAGTCCATTTATCAAGTTTTTTTCATGAATCATGTCTTTGATGTTGTATTTAAAAAGATATTATCATACTCAAGGTTATCTAGCTTTTCTTCTATGCTGTTTTCTAAGATTGTCATAGTTTCACATTCAGCACTTAGATCTATGATTAATTTTGTGTTAATTATTGTGGAGGATGTAAAATTTATGTCTAGATTATTTTCTTTTTTTGCTTGTGGATATCCAATTTTTTCAGAGTCGTTTTGCTCCATTGTATTCTTTTTGCTTCTTAGACAAAAAATATTGCTTTATTATAGATTTTGGTGCCTATTTCTGGACTGCATATTCTGTGCTACTGATCTATTTGTCTATTCTTTTCCCAATACCATTGTGTCTTAAGTACTGTAGCTTTATAATAAGTCTTTAAATCAGGTGGCATCAGCCCTCCAATATTATTCTGCATCAACCCTCAAATATTATTCTTATCCTTTAATATTGTGTTGGCTAGTGTGAGTTTTTTATCTCTCCATCTAAACTTTAGGATCAGTTTGTTGATATCCAAAATATAATTTGAACCAATGTCTTGACCACATTGATTCTTCCTCCCCATGAGCATGGAATAACTTTCCATTTATTTAGCTCTTTTCATTTTACTCACTTGATTTTGTAGCTTTTCTCACATAAATTTGGTATGTAGATAGATACAGATTTATATCTGAGTATTGTTTTTATGAGATGATAATGTAAATGATATTGTGCTTTAAATTTAAAATTCAATTTGTTCATTATTGGTATACAGGACAACAATAAACTTTTGATACTAATGTTGCATCTTGCATTTTTGCCATAATTTTGTATCAGTTCCAGGAGACTGTTTGTCAGTTCTTCTGGACTTTCTACATGATTACATTATCTTTGAGAAAAGATAGTTTTATATCTTCCTTCCCAACCTGTATAATTTTTATTACCTATTCTTGTTTTAGTGCCTTAGCAAGGAATTTCAGCATGTTGATAAGGAGTTTTGAGAGAGTACATTCTGGCTTTATATCTGATCCAAGTGGGAAAGTTTTTAGTTTCTAACAATTAAATATGATGTATGCTGTGCATTTTGGTATATTAAAAAAAATTATTTAAGTAACCTCCATATTGTATCCACAGTGGCTGCACCATACTACATTACCACCATCATTGTACGTGGGTTCCAATTTCTCCACATGCATGTCAAAATTTATCTTTAAAAAAATTTTGATGATGTTAATCTTAACAGGTGTGAGATACCACACTATGATTTTGATTTGAATTTTCCTTATCATTGGCAATGATTTATTGGATATGACATCAAAGACACAACAACAAAAGTGAAAATAGACAAGTGAGATTACATCATAACTAAAACATTTTGCAACATTTTTTTTAAAGCAGAATGAGAGAGTAATCTACAAAATGGGAGAAAATATTTGCAGATCATGTATCTGTTAATAGGTTAACACCAAAATACATAACCAAAATGACAAGAAACAAAACAAAACAAAAAGCCAAAATAGTATAAACCTAACTAAAAAATGGGCAAAGGACTTGAATAGACATTTCTCCAAAGAAGGTATACAGAAGGTTAACAGTTATATTGAAAGATCACATTTCTTTTTCTGATCAATTGCTGTTAACCTTAAATACCTAGGAAGGCTATTGATTCAGCTGATGATATAATGTAGTAAAATGTAGAATTACACATTATATTTAGATTTTAGAAAACTTGACACTGTGTTGAGGGCTAAATAATTATTTTGCTTTGGTCATAGGAAATTTCAGGATTTCAGTTTCTGCCTTGAACTGAGAATTATTTGAACTTATTAATTCTTTTGGGGCTTCCCCAATAGCAGTAAAGAATCCCCCTGCAATGCAGGAGCCATAGGAGACATGGGTTAAGCCCCTGGGTGGGGAAGATCCCATGGAGGAGGGCGTGGCTACACACTCCACTATTCTCACCTGGAGAATCCCCATGGACAGAGAGGCTGGAGGGCTACAGTCCATAGGGTCGCAAAGAGTTTGAGATGACTAAAGCAACTTAGCATGTATGCATGCATTATTTCTTTTACTTTAAGATGTTCAGTACTATCAAAGGCAGCTGACTTAATCTATATCCTTGAATTTATATGCTCTCCATAGTACTTTTTGTCACTGAAATAGCCCGGCATTAAATGTACAGTTTATTCCAGTGGAAAAGGAATAATTAACTGCATCATCACTGTGTACTGTGGTCTGCCATATTTTATTGTTGTTGTTATTCAGTCGCTAATTGATGTCCCTCTCGACTCTTTGCAATCACAT
>NW_011478666.1:4965-5545 GCF_000754665.1 Bison bison bison | reverse complement strand
TTTCCCCCCCCCCCCACTCTCTTCCTTCACATTCATCAAGAGGTCTTTAGTTCCCCTTCACTTTCTGCCATTAGAGTGGTATCATCTGAATATCTGAGTTGTTGATATTTCTCCCACCAATCTTGATTCCAGCTTGTAACTCATCCAGCCTGGCATTTCACATGATGTACTCTGTGTATAAATTAAATCAACAGGGTGACCATAAGCAACCTTGTTGTACTCCTTTATCAATCCTGAACCAATCAGTTGCTCCATACAGTGATTTAATTGTTGTTTCTTGACCTGCATACAGGCTTCTCAGGAGACAGATAAGATGGTCTGGTATACCCAGGTTTCTCAGGAGACAGCTAAGATGGTTTGATATTCCCTTCTCTTTAAGAGTTTTCCATAGTTTGTTATGATCCACACAATCAAAGGCTTTAGTGTAGTTAGTGAAACAGAGGTTGATGTTTCTCTGAAATATCCTTGCTTTCTCTATGATGCAGTGACTCCTATGAACTAATGCCAAAGTTAGTTCTAGTTCTAGTTCTAGGAATCTCTGTGATTCCTCTGATTTTTCTAAACCAAGCTTGAACATCTA
>NW_011478666.1:0-967 GCF_000754665.1 Bison bison bison | reverse complement strand
CAAGTGAAAGATGACACAACAGAGGACACCCACAGGTGAACAGTTGCAGTGGAGGAATACTCAGTGGCTTCCCTCCCAGTGGTAGTGGCCCAATACCACCTACCTCATACCACAGATCAGAAACACAACTAAGAAACAGGTCTGGGGGACTCTACTTCAATAACTAGGGAGCAGACCACACCTATGACAGGTAAGGGACAATCAAAGAGCAAACAGGAGGTCCTGGTCAGTATCCAGTACAAGCTCTGGTGACCACATCAGTCACACTTCCTATCAAGGGGATAATGGCCAAAATACACTGAGAAAAGAGATGGCAGACATCTATCCAAAAAACAACTTTGCACCAAAAAATACTAAACCCATGCAGGCTACACAAAGATATTCTCACATAAAAATACCCCCCAAGACAGAATAAGTGCCTGTCAATAGAAAGAAAAATCTAAAGAGCATTTAGCCTTGAAGGCCAGTGAATATAGGACCTCCACAGGGCTGGGAAAAGCAAAGTCTCCATTTTTGGAGGGTGCACACATGGTCTTACATGAACTGAGACCCAGCAAAAAGAAGTTTCTCCATACAAACCAGGGCTACACTTACCTATGGGTCTTGGGGGAGGGGGGTCGTTCTCCTGGGGAGGCAAAGCTTGACTATATCTTACTATGAGGGCAAGGACACTGGCAGCAGAAGCCCCAGGGAATATTAATCAAAGTGAGTTCTTCCAGAGGTCCACATTTCAGCACCAAAATCCAAACCCACATAACAGCCAAAGGTTCTTGTGGTGGAAAGTCTAAGCCAATGAGAAAACAATATAAGAACAAGACCACATGAATCAGAAGACAGGCTGCCTAAAGTCTTTTTGAGCATGCAGCCATGTCATAGCATACCCTGTGACATGGCCCTGCCAATCAGAGGGAGAAGACTCAGCTCCATTCACAGAAACTCCATTCACAATGTCTAACATCAGAAAGCC
>NW_011478665.1:5142-5883 GCF_000754665.1 Bison bison bison | reverse complement strand
ATTTTGGAGTCCACAAAAATAAGTCTCTCACTGTTTCCATTGTTTCCCCATCTATTTGCCATGAAGTGATGAGACCAGATGCCATGATCTTAGTTTTTTGGAGCTTTAAACCAGCTTTTTCACTTTCCACTTTCAATTTCATCAAAAGGCTCTTTAGTTCTTATTCACTTTTTGCCATAAGGGTGGTGTCATCTGTATATCTGAGGTTATTGATGTTTCTCCCAGAAATCTTGATTCCAGCTTGTTTCATCCAGCCCATTTTGTATGAGGTACTCTGCATATAAGTTAAATAAGCAGGGTGACAATATACAGCCTTGACGTACTCCTTTCCCAATTTGGAGCAAGTCTGCTATTACATGTCTGGTTCTGACTGTTGCTCCTTCAGCTGCATACAGATTTCTCAGGAGGCAGGTCAGGTGGTCTGGTATACCCATCTCTTGAAGAATTTCCCACAGTTTGTTGTTATCTACACAGTCAAAGGCTTTGGTGTAATCAATAAAGCAGAAGTAGATGTTTTTCTGGCATCTTGCGTTTTTGTTGATCCAACAGATGTTGGCAATTTGGCCTCTGGTTCCTCTTCCTTTTCTAAATCCAGCTTGCATAACTGGAAGTTCATGGTTCACAAACTGTTGAAGCCTGGCTTGGAGAATTTTGAGCATTACTTTGCTAGCATGTGAAATGAGTGCAATTGTGTGGTAGTTTGAATTTCCTTGCATTGCCTTTCTTTGGGATTAGAAGGAA
>NW_011478665.1:0-1070 GCF_000754665.1 Bison bison bison | reverse complement strand
GTGGGTAGGTGCCCAATATGCTACTGGAGATCAGTGGAGAAATAACTCCAGAAAGAATGAAGGGATGGAGCCAAAGCAAAAACAATACTCAGTTGTGGATCTCTGTTCATTTCCAAGGCAAACCATTCAATATCACAGTAATCCAAGTCTATGTCCAAACCAGTAACTCTGAAGAAGCTGAAGCTGACCGGTTCTAGGAAGACCTACAAGACCTTTTAGAACTAACACCCAAAAAAGATGTCCTTTTCATCATAGGAGACTGGAATGCAAGAGTAGGAAGTCAAGAAACACCTGGGGTAACAGGCAAATTTGGCCATGGAATACAGAATAAAGCAGGGCAAAGGCTAATAGAGTTTTGCCAAGAGAACACACTGGTCATAGCAACCACCCTCTTCCAACAACACAAGAGAAGACTTTACATATGGATATCAGCAGATGGTCAACACCAAAATCAGATTGATTATATTCTTTGCACCCAAAGATGGAGAAGCTCAATATATTCAGCAAAAACAAGACCGGGAGCTGACTGTGGCTCAGATCATGAACATCTTATTGCCAAATTCAGACTTAAATTGAAGAAAGTAGGGAAAACCACTACACCATTCAGGTATGACCTAAATCAAATTCCTTATGATTATACAGTGTAAGTGAGAAATAGATTTAAAGGACTAGATCTAATAGATGGAGTGCCTGATGAACTATGGATGGAGGTTCGTGACATTGTACAGGAGACAGGGATCAAGACCATCCCCATGGAAAAGAAATGCAAAAAAGAAAAATGCCTGTCTGGGTAGGCCTTACAAATAGCTGTGAAAAGAAGAAAAGCTAAAGGCAAAGGAGAAAAGGAAAGATATAAACATCTGAATGCAGAATTCCGAAGAATAGCAAAGAGAGATAAGAAAGCCTTCCTCAGCAATCAATGCAAAGAAATAGAGGGAAACAACAGGATGGGAAAGACTAGAGGTCTCCTCGAGAAGGCAATGGCACCCCACTCCAGTACCCTTGCCTGGAAAATCCCATGGATGGAGGAGCCTGGTAGGCTGCAGTCCATGGGGTTGCTAGGAGTCAGA
>NW_011478664.1:13237-15753 GCF_000754665.1 Bison bison bison | reverse complement strand
TACATGAGTACTGGAAACATCATAGCTTTGGCCATATGGACATTTGTTTGCAAAGTGACATCTCTGCTTTTTAATATGCTGTAGGTTATGTCATAGCTTTTCTTCCAGGGAGCAGTTGTCTTTTAATTTCATGGCTGCAGTCAAATTCTACAATGAATCAATCTGATTGTGATATTGACCATATGGTGATGTCCATATTTAGAGTGATTTCTTGGGTCATTTAAAAGGGTGTTTGCTTTGGTCAGTGTATTTTCTTGACAAAACTCTGTTAGCCTTTGCCCTTTTTCATTTTATACTCCAAGACCAATCTTGCCTGTTATTCTGAATATCTCCTGAATTCCTACTTTTGCATTCCCATCCCCTATGATAAAAAGGATATCTTTTTTTGGTATTAGACCGAGAAGGTCTTGTAGGTCTTCACAGAACCAATCAACTTCACCTTCTTCAGCTTCAGTAGTTGGGACATAAACTTGCACTACACTGATGCTAAATGGTTTGCCTTGGAAGCAAACTGAGATGAATCTGTTGTTTTAGAGATTGCCCAAATACTGCATTTCTTACTCTTTTTTCTAACTCTGAGGGCTACTCCACTTCTTCTAAGGGATTCTTGTACACAGTAGTAGACATAATGGTCATCTCAATTAAATTCAAGTCCTTTTAGTTCATTGATTCCTAAGATGTCTATGTTCAATCTTGCCATCTCCTGCTTGACCACATCCAATTAACCTTGAACCATGGACGTAACACTCCAGGTTTCTATGCGATATTTTTCCTTACAGCATCGGACTTTACTTTTACCACCAGATGCATCCACAATTGAGTATCATTTTTGCTTTGGCCCATCTGCTTCGTTCTTCCTGAAGCTGTTAGTAATTGCCCTCTGTCCTTCCCCGGTAGTATATTGGATACCTTCTGACTGGGGGGCTCATCTTCTACTGTCATATCTTTTTGCCTTTTCATACCATTCATGGGGTTCCCCTGGTAGGTTGCCATTTCTTCCTCCAGTGGACCACATTTTGTCAGAACTCTTCACTATGATCCATCCATCTTGGGTGGCCCTGCATGGCATGGCTTATAGCTCGCTTATAGCTTCATTGAGTTGTGCAAACTGCTTTGTCAAGACAAGGCTGTGATCCACGAAGGGACTGAGTAAGACTATAACTACTTTATTAAATTGTCACTATCTCTGTTGTGAAGTCTGTTATATGAATATAATACTCATGCAAAAAGAAACTTTCATATGATATTACCCTGTTTTATTAATTACAGTGTCCTCAGCCATAGCATATTTTGTGTATTAAAATAGGTAGTACTATCAAATTTAATAATTGGATAAATATTTAAATACTGTATCTGAATTGATGGTAAATTTGTATATATAGACTGAACATCAAGGCAGAGTATATTGAATACTAAATAAAAAGGGAGAAAAACTTGCAATGACAAGTAGAAAAATACATGATAAATTCATCTTTGTTGAAGCAAAACAACTGGTCTGGTACTTTGTTCTTAACTGTAAATAGTCTGAAAATAGTTATAAAATATGTTTTCCTCTATCACTGTCACATCTTCAGTTCAGTTCAGTCGCTTAGTCATGTTCAACTCTTTGTGACCCCATGGACTGCTGTACGCCAGGCTTCCCTGTCCAGCACCAACTCCCAGAGCCTGCTCAAAATCATGTCCATCGAGTCGGTGATGCCATCCAACCATTTCATCAGAACTTACAGACCTTAATAGTGATATGGTTTAGCAGTGTTTCTACACAGAGGATGAGTTGGTTGGATTCCATCATGGACTCAATGAACATGAGTCTGAGCAAGTTCTGGGAGACAGTGAAGGACAGGGAAGCCTGGCAAGCTGCAGTCCATGGGATCACAAAGAGTTGGACATGAATGAGAGACTGAACTGGACTGAACTGAAGCTGGAGGTTATTCAGGGAGACATTGCATGCAGAGGTCACAAAGAATCGGACACGACTGAGTGACTGAACAGCGTAATTTTTTAAATTTACTGGTAAAATCCCAGTGTACTTAATTAAGCAAGATTCAGTTTTGGACAAATTCTAGTTCTAAGATTTAATGATATATGTAGTTAGAAATGGATAAAATGTACAGTGATCTTCATCTCTATTGGGGCAAAAAGATGATACCCTTTTAAGAAATTTTATAAAATTTGGGGGAGGTCCTGCATTAGCCTTAAAGCAATGCATAAAAGAAAGAAGATAAAACAATAATGTCTCCCAAAATTCCAAGTCATCTAGTCTGGCCACACCAACATGACAGAATGACAAGAACTAAGCAACTGAATGGTATTTTCTATTTTGGAGTGAGTAGGAAAAGCAGTTACTAAAATAAATTTCCCTGGGGAATAATCTACAGTGTAAATGATAACAGTTTTCTGAATAATCAGAGACTCCATGGAGAAAATGGAGACACAGTTAAATGAAATAAAATATTTCTACAAATAATAATGCAGTCTGTCACACTATCTTGTCATCATGGGTGAAAGATGAATTC
>NW_011478664.1:8182-10055 GCF_000754665.1 Bison bison bison | reverse complement strand
TGGTCCTTTGTTTAGGCTGAAAACATTGCATTAAAAACAGAAAAACAGTGCAGGAATGTCTCTCAAAATCTCAAGCTGACTACTCCAGCTCTACACCATGATATAATGAGAGGGACTAAACAACGGAAAGGTGCTTTTCTATTTTGAAGTTGGCAGGAAAAGGAATGACTAGGGACACATTTTCTTGGGAAATGATGGACGTTATCTTCCTACGTCAACATAGGCTTTGTTTATAATTTTGATCAGTTGTCCTAAAGTGGTAAATGCTTCTTTTTGTGCATATGTGTGTCTACATGTGTGCTTCATGAAATTTCTTTTAAATAATCTATAGTGCAATTAAAACAATTTTCTGAATAACCAGAAAACTTCATGAAGAAAACAGACAGCTGAATGAAATAAAATATATCCTGGAGTAATACTGCATCCTTTTGCCTTTATTGTCATACTGAATGGATAAAGAATTTGAGGTTTTTATGAGTAACTTAAAAAATCTTCCTTCAGACTGTGACCAAAACTTCACAACGTAAGACCGACAGTGAAGAGTGGGAACCTGGCTTCACAATTGTGTGACCTTTTTATGTAAGAAATTAAATTCCATTGAAATAAGTCAAGCTTAGATTTAATTCTTGTTTTACCATTGAAAAGTATGTGATCTTGGGATAATTAATTAGATGTTTTAAGCCTTAGTTTCCTCAATTATGAAATGAGGATTATAGTACTTACTGCAGAAAATTCTAAAGTTTTTTCGTCCGAGCAATTACATGGAAAGTGTGTACCATTTAATGAGACAGGGAACTCCTTTTATATTGTGGAAACTTTAAAATTTATTTATATATATATTAAACTGATATTTAGTTATAGATGTCCCAAACTGGATGTTGCCTATAAGGGTTAAAAATAAGTAGAGAGATAGGGGCTTGACACTAAATTAAAGTATGTCAGCATTTATTGTGCAGGAAAAGGAGAACTATCCAGGTGAAGGTTCTAAGGATTCTCAATGTGATTTGAGACAGTTCAGGACAGTGACCTTCTAGTCATAGTTTGATACACTTACACTGACTGTGGAAATTAGCTTGATTGACCTCAAGTATCGCACCTTTGTGATGTCATAAATGATGCACATTTTTAAGAAATTTTCTTCACACCTTCTCTTGTGCTTTCACTTTTCTTTTAAAACTCAGACTATTGGAGAAAATGGACAACAGAGGAATGAAAAAAAAAATTCATTCAAGTAATAGTTCAGCCTTTCACCCCCTGTTGTCATCCTGGATGAAAGAAAAATTCCAGGACCTCATGAATAATTTAAAAATTCTTCTTTCAAATTGTAAACTAGGCTCCACAAGGTAAGGCTGACAGTAAATAGTGGGAAATAGATTTCACAGTTATGCACTTTCTGTTTTATGAAAGATATTAAATTATTTTGAAAGAAGTCTCACTTAGATTCCAATTCTAGCTTTATTACTTAAAAATATATGATCTTGGGGAAATTAATGAAATGTTCTGATCCTTAGTTTCCTCATATAACCAATGGGGACTTCCAATTTCTGTTATTGTAAATGTCACATGTGATACATTAAACTGTGGGTTCAGTTCAGTTGAGTCACTCAATTGTGTCTTACTCTTTGCAACCCCATGGACCCCAGCACACCAGGCTTCCCTGTCCATCACCAACTCTCGGAGTTTACTTAAACTCACGTCCATTGAGTCAATGATGCCATCCAACCATCTCATCCTCTGTTGTCTTCTCTCTCCTGGCCTCAATCTTTTCCAACATCAGGGTCTTTTCAAATGAGTCAGCTCTTCGCATCAGGTGGCTAAAGTATTGGAGTTTCAGCCTCAACATCAGTCCTTCCAATGAACACTCAGGACTGAT
>NW_011478664.1:3564-5569 GCF_000754665.1 Bison bison bison | reverse complement strand
AAAAGTGAAAGTGAAGTCACTCAGTCGTGTCCGACTCTTAGCGACCCCGTGGACTGCAGCCTACCAGGCACCTCATCCATGGGATTTTCCAAGCAAGAGTACTGGAGTGGGGTGCCATTGCCTTCTCTGGATGCTTAGCATAAGTGCTGAAAAATAACAACAACAACAACATCAACACACACACACAGAAATTGAAGTAATGTAGAATAAAACTTTTCCCCGCCCCACACCAGATTCTCCCAGTCCTTCCCGTGCAGTCATTACACTCTGCTGTTAGGATTCTTCAAGTAAAAATCTGCAAATACAGGACATTTTCATATACTTAACTGTGCTTATGTTTCAGTGTATAAGTTCTGAGCTTTCCGGGTGGCTCAGAGGTGGAGAATCTGCCTGCAATGCAGGAGACTTGAATTTGATCCCTGGGTTGGGAAGAACCTCTGGAGAAGGGAATGGCAACCCACTCCACCACTCTTGCCTGGAGAATTCCATGGACAGAGGGGCCTGGCGGGCTGTAGTTCATAGGTTTACAAAGAGTTCGACACAACTGAGTGACTCACTTTCAAATTCAACACATGATGTTTTTATACATTTGTATTTCTGTTTCAGCATATAAATTGTGCCTTTTCCTGTTCAACCTCCTGAATATTTTTAAATACTAATTTCTATAGATCTAACTCATTCTAGTTTCCTCCTACTGCTTAACTTCTTTGAAAAAACTACACTACTTTCTGCATATGAACCCCTAGAAATTGAATTGCTGTGTCAACTGTTTTATGTATCTAAAATGTTGATGTTCATTGTTATTGCCAGAATATTATCCAGTTAGTCATTTTTTCACATATTTCAAATTATTTGTATTCCTTTTCCATGAACTGCTTATGAGTGAATTTTACATGTTTTCTTGGACTGTTGATCTCTTCCACACTGATTTGGTAAAAGTGACCATTTTGCCAATGTTTATTCTTCCAATTCTTGAAAATGAAATATCTTAACTTGTGTCTTTAATTTCTTTCATCAAGTCATATATTTTTCAGTGCATCATACTTTCACCTCCTTGCTTAAATTTATTCTTGTATATTTTATTCTTTTTGATGCTGCTGTAAATTGGATTATTTTCTTAATTTTTAAAATATTTTGTTATTATATGTAAATGCAACTTGTTTCTGTATATTGATTTTGTGTTCTGAAATACTG
Source organism: Bison bison bison (assembly GCF_000754665.1). NCBI lineage: Eukaryota > Metazoa > Chordata > Mammalia > Artiodactyla > Bovidae > Bison > Bison bison. Next base: position 4,375 of record NW_011478664.1, on the reverse strand, counting down.
TCAGATTTGCTCAGCAATTCTAACACTTGGCACAATTATTTGAATTTTCTGTTTGTATGATTATGTCTACTCTGTACTCTTCAATATTGCTTCTTAATCATAGCATCATGCACTTGAGATTTATATGTATCACTGTGTTAATCTGCAGTTTATTTATTTTATTGATGACTAGTATTTCATTTTATGGATGTATCACAGCTTCTGCATCCTTTTCTTTATTCTTTTCTCAATATTTTAGCTCTTTCTAGCTATTTGGAATTATGATTAAAACTGATCTAAGTATCCATGTAGAATTTTGACAAACAAGGAAACAAACCAGAAAAAAAATGACATCATAATTTTCAAGACACTAGTTTTGAGAAATAAGTAACTGTGATTATTGAGAGATGGGAAACAAATTGACCTGCAAGACTCTTTCCAGTTTATAACCTTTAAAAAATTTGCATATTGTGCTACAGAGAGAGATACCTCAAAATATCCATGTACTGTATGAGTTGAGGAGATGAAGTTAGGGATCTGAGGAGAGCAAGGCAGCCCAAATCCGGGATGGGGGGGCCAGGATGAGAGAGAAATTCTAGACTACAAAAGAGGATCCCTCTCAACTATTCATCATAGTACTGGCTGCCGTCTATGGGGTCGCACAAAGTCAGACACGACTGAAGCGACTTAGCACCAGCAGCAGCAGTCTTTGCTATTCCATGGATAGCCCTCTAGCCCTCTAGGCCTCCAGGTTCCTCTGTCCATGGGATTTCCTAGGCAAAGATACTGGAATGGGTTGACATTTCCTTTTCCGGGGGATCTTCCTGACCCA
>NW_011478664.1:0-841 GCF_000754665.1 Bison bison bison | reverse complement strand
CTCTTGCCTGTGTATAGCACTTCTTAGCTTTCAAGATACCTCTGAAAATTGCAATTTGTTACCTCACAGACACAGAGTAGGGCTTGGGAAGCATGGGCCACTGAGGTGACTCAGTCCAATGGAGTTGAAACCAGTAGGAGAATCCAAATCTCATGTAGACAGCCTCCACACGTCTCATGCAGACAGTGTTTTCTTGACAAATTACACATCAAATGTGGCCCAACTGATGTTTTACAGGTGACAGGTACTAGATGTCTGAAGAGATACAAAATACCATGGTGAAAATAAGAAAGACTTGAAACGAGTACAGGGTAAAGGTTCCAAGGGCATGGTGCACAGTGACTATTTTGTTCTAAGAAAGTCAGATCACAAGGCTTTCTGATTAATGAGTATCATTCTTTATCCCGGGAAGCTGTGGCTTACTGAATGGATGTCCTCAGGCTTCCTAGCAATGTGACAGAATTTGTCCTCCTGGGACTCACACAGAATCCACACGTGCAGAAAATACTCTTCATTGCCTTTCTGTTCATTTTCCTCTTCACTGTGCTGGCCAACCTGCTCGTTGTCATTACCATCACCCTCAGCCCCACGCTTTCTGCTCCCATGTACTTCCTTCTCACTTACTTGGCCTTCTTAGATGCCTCCTTCACATCTGTTACCACCCCCAAATTGATTGTTGACCTACTTCATCAAAGAGGAATCATCTCCTGGCGAGGATGCTTGACTCAGGTCTTTTTAGAACACTTTCTGGCAGCATCAGAGGTCATCGTCCTCACTGTCATGGCCTATGACCGCTATGTGGCCATCTGCAAGCCTCTGCACTACACGACCATCATGCGAC
>NW_011478663.1:4673-5191 GCF_000754665.1 Bison bison bison | reverse complement strand
AAATATCACACACAAACATTTATAAATAGTTATTGGTTGTGTGAATAATTCAAATTAAAGTGTGGGATAAATAAAGAGAAATTTTTATTTTTGAAAAAAGTTTCCATTCAAATGGTAAAAGGACCATTTGATTTCTTTTTTAAAGTTAATTTTTATTGGAATCCAAACTGTAGTTGTACTATTTTCAGCTGTACAGCAAAGTGAATCAGTCATACATATACATCTTTCCCCTATTTTTGGATTTTCTTCCCATTAAGTCACCATAGAGCATTGAGTAGAGTTCCCTGAGCTCTGTAGTAGGTTCTCATTAGTAGCTACTTCATATTTAGTGGTGTTGATGTCAGTCCAGTCTCTGGACCCATCCCACCCTTCTTCCCCTTTGTAGTCCACATGTTAGATCTCTACATCCATGTCTCTATTTCTGCTTTGAAAATAAGGTCATCTATATCATTTTAACGGAGAAGGCGATGGCACCCCACTCCAGTACTCTTGCCTGGAAAATCCCATGGACGGAGGAG
>NW_011478663.1:0-758 GCF_000754665.1 Bison bison bison | reverse complement strand
AATAAAGCAGAAATAGATGTTTTTCTGGAACTCTCTTGCTTTTTCAATGATCCAGCAGATGTTGGCTATCCTCATCAAGCTATGAGCAAATTTCAGCTCTGGTTTCATGTTAATGCTGTTAATTTTATCACGTAAAACTGGGAATGTTGCTAAGCCTGGGGCTTAGTTGACCAGATCCCCTCCAGGGGCTCAACAATCTCAAGATCCATCCCCTATCTTACCTATGGTGCAGCAAGGCCTGCACTCACAGCAGGCAGTCAGGGCACTCACAGTCAGGGCAGTGTCCAGACAGGTTAGAAGCAAGGTCAGAGGCTTGCTCTGCTTTGTCTCTGAAGCCTAAACAGGACTATCTATATAATTTCCCTTTGTTGTTGTTCAGTTGCTCAGTCATGTTCAACTCTTTGCAACCCCATGGACTGAATCAGGCCAGAGTTCCCTGTCCTTCACCATCTCCCAGAGTTTGTTCAAACTCATGTCCACTGAATTGGTGATACCATCCATTTCATCTTCTGTCATCCCCTTCTCCTCCTGCCTTCAATCTTTCCCAACGTCACGGTCTTTGCCGGTGAGTTGGCTCTTTGCACCAGGTGGCCAAAGTATTGGGGCTTCAGCTTCAGTATCAGTCCTTCCAATGAATATTCAGGGTTGATTTTCTTTAGGATTTAATTTCCCTAACATGGATGAAATATATTTCCAACAGAACACGGCTCAGAGCCATTACCCATCCCCGGGGACCTACAATATCGATATGAGAATGT
>NW_011478662.1:13588-14739 GCF_000754665.1 Bison bison bison | reverse complement strand
AGATGGGGAAACAGTGGAAACAGTGGCTGACTATTTTTGGGGGCTCCAAAATCAATGCAGATGGTGATTGCAGCCATGAAATTAAAAGACGCTTACTCATTGGAAGGTAAGTCATGACCAACCTATACAGCATATTAAAAAGCAGAAACATTACTTTGTCTACAAAGGTCCATCTAGTCAAGGCTATGGTTTTTCCAGTAGTCATGTATGAATGTGAGAGTTGGACTATAAAGAAAGCTGAGCACTGAAGAATGGATGCTTTTGAACTGTGGTGTTGGAGAAGACTCTTGAGAGTCCCTTGGACTGCAAGGAGATCCAACCAGATGTTGAAGCTGAAACTCCAATATATTGGCCACCTTATGCGAAGAGTGAACTCATTTGAAAAGACCCTGGTGCTGGAAAAGATTGCAGGCAGGAGGAGAAGGGGATGACAGGATGAGATGGTTGGATGGTATCACCGACTCAATGGACATGAGTTTGGGTGGATTCCAGGAGTTGGTGATGGACAGGGAGGCCTGGCGTGCTGCAGTTCATGGGGTCGCAAAGAGTCGGACACGACTGAGCAACTGAACTGAACTGAAACATACAATTCAAACAAGGATTCTAAATAAGAGTGTAAAGAAGATGGGGAGAATACAAGAATGAAGAAGTGGGACCTGCAATATAGCTCCAGAGCATAATGGATGGTGGGGAGCAGAAAGCAAGGCTTAGGGGAATTTACTAAGCCTCTTTTCAGTGCACAAGTAGCTCTGGCAATGAGTGAGAAAAGAGTTTGTAAGGGTGTCATGATGGCTCAGATATGCAGATTAAACCTATAAATGATCTCAGAATGAGAGCTGTTCCCTCGCTGTGATTAAGAGAAATCTAAAATAATAATAATAATAAAAAAAAATGAGAGCTGTCAAGACTCCTATTTCTTTCTTTCTGGAATCCAAAGGGTCAATGATTAGATGCTTGATTTTATTTAATAATGTGTGACTTTAAAAACTCAGTATATTTCCAAATTATTATTTATTTAACATTTGTATCCAGGCGATAGTGAAGGACAGGACAGCCTGATGTACTGCAGCCCATGGGGTCGCAAAGAATCCGACATGACTGAGCTAGTGAACTGATACTGATAGATTAATTGTACATCAGCCAGTCCTTTA
>NW_011478662.1:9790-10118 GCF_000754665.1 Bison bison bison | reverse complement strand
GAAATATTCATTGACAGAGGAATAGATAAAGAAGATGTGTGTATAGGATGGAATATTACTCAGCCATAAAAAGAATAAAATAATGCCATTTGCAGCACCATGGATGGACCTAGAGATCATCATACTAAGTGAAGTAAGTCAGACAGAGATGACTCATATGATATCACTTATATGCGGACTCTAAAAAAAATGGATACAAATGAACTTATTTATGAAACAGAAACAGACTCAAGAAACATAGAAAATAAACATTTGGTTACCAAAGGGGAGAGAAGTTAGGGGAGGGACAAATAAAGAGTTTGGGATTAGCAGATACAAAATACAAACT
>NW_011478662.1:9214-9690 GCF_000754665.1 Bison bison bison | reverse complement strand
TAATGCACTGGGATCATCTCTAGAATAGAGAGCTATTAAGTAGGTCGATCCTATTTCCAAGGTCCATAGGAAGCTCAGGCCATGTGGCTGAGGATATGGAATAACATGGTAACTAGTTTAGATTTTATTCTGTGGATCTAGTAAAGGTGTTTAGCAGGTGAATGTCATGATCAGAGCTGTGTATTCAAAATTCATCCTGATGACATGGAGAAAAGGGAACCCTCCTACACTGTTGATAGGAATATAAACTAGTACAGCCTACTATGGAGAATAGTATGGAGATTCCTTAAAAACCTAAAAATTGAAATACCATATAATCCAGCAATCCCACTCTTGGGCATTTATCTGGAAAAGATGAAAACTCTAATTTGGAAAGATACATGCATCTCAATGTTCATAGTAACACTATTTATAGTAGCCAAGACATGGAAGAAACCTAAATGGTCATTGACAGAGGACGGGATAAAGAAGATGTG
>NW_011478662.1:8196-9114 GCF_000754665.1 Bison bison bison | reverse complement strand
TATAAAACAGATAAACAACAAGAATTTACTGTATAACACAGGGAACTATATTCAATGTTTTGTAATAACCTATAATGGAAATAATCTGAAAAAATAGAAAACTGAATCACTTTAGTACATACCTGAAGCTAACAAAATATTGTAAATCCACTATACTTCAATTAAAAAAAACCCAAAGGACACACCCTGGTGATAACATGAAGGATGGAATGGAGGGAAATGAGAATAGAAACAGAAAGATGACTTAGGGGACTTTTGTCATAATGTTAGGAAAGAATGAGGGCTTGAATTAAGTTAGCTTGACCACAGAGTAGAGGTCAGACGCCATCCATATTATGGTTTTACAATTAATAGGACTTGGTGATTACCTACATAAGATGTGGTTTAAGATAACAGAGATTAACTGTGTGAAAGTCGCTCAGTCTTATCCAACTCTTTGCGACCCCACGGACTGTAGCCCACCAGGCTCCTGTGTCCATAGAATTGTCCAGGCAAGAATACAGGAGTGGGTTGCATTTCCTTCTCCAGGGTATCTTCCCGATCCAGGGATCAAACCCAGGTCTCCTGCATTGTAGGCAGATTCTCTACCATCTGAGCCACCAGGGAAACCCTCACTATGTAGTACCATTAAACAAAATGAGGAAATCCGGAGAAGCAGTTTATTGGACAGGAGTTTGTTAGTCACTCTGTATCCGACTTTTTGCTACCCTGTGGACTGTAGCCCACTAGGCTCCTTTGTCCATGGGATTTTCCAGGCAAGAATACTGGAGTGGGTTTGCCATCTCCTTCTCCAGAAAAAAGGCTTCTTTGACCAGGAATCGAACCCAGGCCACAGAGGTGAGAGCGCCAAATCCTAACCACTGGACCACCAGGGAGCGTCAAGTGATGAGTTTAGTTTAAAAAAAAAAATTTTAGTTT
>NW_011478662.1:3433-5277 GCF_000754665.1 Bison bison bison | reverse complement strand
ACTCATTGGAAAAGACTCTGATGCTGGGAGGGATTGGGGGCAGGAGGAGAAGGGGACGACAGAGGATGAGATGGCTGGATGGCATCACTGACTCTATGGACGTGAGTCTGAGTGAACTCCGGGAGTTGGTGATGGACAGGGAGGCCTGGCGTCCTGTGAATCATGGGGTCGCAAAGAGTCGGACACGACTGAGCGACTGATCTGATCTGATCTGAATATATATCTTCTAATAAAAAAGTCACTATAACATGACAGAACTGAGGAAAATAAATAACCTCTTCATATGTAACTAATTTAATTTACATGTCAAGTGATTTTTGAGTGGTATCTCTAAACTTTTCTACCTTTAAAAACATTCTTTTTCATGATGCCTGGTTGATTTTTCATGTTTTCACACATCATGTGATTTTTTCCATCCATCTTTTCTTATACTATTTATGATGCAATTAAAACATAAATTCTTTCCAGATTTTAATCATTTAAAAAATTGACCATACTTCACTTCTATTACAAAAACTTACAATATTACTCTTTTCTTGATTACCACATGCTCGAGAACCCATACTATTGCTTTTAAGTTGTATGGCTGTAATGGAGCATTAAAAACAGTAACCAAATTTTGTTGGTAGTTGGATTGCTCCTTCACCCTTAAATGATCTGTCACAGAATTTTTGAAGAGTCTGTTGAAGTTACCCAGCTTCCTGCATTAATTTGAACTAATTGAGGTTTAGAAAAGAGTGGCATGTTTCTTACTTCCCTATCATTGCTGCAGAGGAGGAATTTGTTAAGACTTTGACACTTCACCATAGGGCAATATTCAACTCATGTTGCCATGGTTACTCTTGGTCAATTTAAAAAAATACAGAAATCACAATTTGTGCCAATGAATAATATTATCAGTCACTGACAGAATCAACAGTTTCCTGCTGCTCTTTTTTTCTTTCTGAGTGAATTCTTGCACCCAGTAAGTATTAACTAAATAGTTATTGAATGGTGCAGACAGCTAAGAAAACCAATTCAGTGGATTAAAATAATACATTTACTCTGGTAATAATAGATCGTAAAGGCTTGAGTCTGAAGAGGGATTCAGAGATCATTTAGTCTGAATCTTCTCATTTCACAGATGGGAATAAATGATTCACAGGTGTAGAAAAGGACTGCTTAACGTCACACAGATAGTAAGTGATCAGAATACATAAACACGATTCTTTCTCATATAGCAAAATGAGGATGGATTTTTATTTTTCAGAAAAGCTATGGAAATACATGAAAAAAAGCTAAGATCTTCCTTATCAGTGATTTAATTGATCATCACTGGGATATATAGCAGTGAGCTCTAGGAGTTCTGTGATGAATTTCAGAGAGAGACAATGTAAGTCATATCTGAGGAACTGCAAATATTGGCCTACAGTCCATCTAATCAGCATGGCTATCTTACTGATGGAGATATATTAAAGCTGTGCTTATGAAGTAACATACTAAGATATAAGTCCTTTGGGGGGAGATGCTGTGTCATCTATTCAGTATAAATGCGTACATATGAATCTGAAGAAGACACCATTCTTGTTCTCAAGGAGCATTTTGTATACCCCTCCATACTGAATACAGTGAATTTCCTGGCTTATTAATTGACATGGTGCTCCTCTATCCCTTCTCCCCAAATGACTGCTGTGGTTCGCAGTAGGATGGGTCTGTGTGGCAGGTTTGGATCCTGGTTTGCATAGAGGAAGTGTGCCTCAAATCACATATTCATTTGGTACTTTAGAGCTTACGCATTTGACTTTTGTGTGTTAAGACAAGAGAGGACACAAGCAACTGCCAAGAAGAGGGCACAAGAGGTCCTT
>NW_011478662.1:0-941 GCF_000754665.1 Bison bison bison | reverse complement strand
GTCTTCCCTTAAATTTGTATTGTGCTCTGCTGCTTACAAAGCCTATAAATCCTCATAGTCCTGAGAGGTGGAAGGGCAGGCAGCTATACCCCCATTTTACCAGGACAAGTCCAAGCCTGAAAGAGGTACAATGACTTGCCCATGGTTACCCATTGAGTGATGGGGACAGGCCTAGAACTTATTCTTTCAAAATTTTAAGTTCAAAATGTAGTCAACTACCCTCTGCCTGTTTCACATTCTCACAGCTGAAGTTAGATCAACACTTGGAACACCTTCTCTTACATAAACACAAATCTACAGAAGAGCCTTTTAGCAAATTTGAATGGGATGAGAGTGCTCACAGACACATTGCTAATAATTTATTTGTACAAGGCAATGATTTATTGCAGTGGGGCAAACTGCCCAATCCCTTAGGAACAGTAAGTAATTGGGATATTCCAATAGGGCTTCCTATGTATAATGTTTTTCAAAGTACACAATCTGATTAAAAGTGTATTCTTCTAGTAATAAATAGCTCCAAGGTTACATTTCTTCTATGAGACAAGAAATTCTATAAATGAAGTCAATGAAATAAAGCTGATGTGTTCTGTTAATAAAGTGATCATGAAAATTGTCCTTTGGCCACTAGGCTATAGAGTTTTTTAATAGAGACTGGAAAAACACTGTTAGAAATGTGTCTAATTTACACTTCTACTTTTCTCCCAGCAGCAGGTCAGTAAGCCTATGTAAGAGTCCACAGAAGGGACAAAAGGTGATCTCAGTGCAGTTGCAGATGATCGACTGGTTTAAAAAGATTAATTTATTGGATTTTATACTCAGAGATATTCATATAGCCCAAATGCAGTTAGTGCATTGAATGAGAACTGGCACTGAAACATATCAATGTTTACTTTTGGAAACCCCCTCTGACCTGACTTTTTTTTCTCTTGATATTATGGGGA
>NW_011478661.1:5259-5923 GCF_000754665.1 Bison bison bison | reverse complement strand
GACACACAGAAATCCCTTGCATTCCTATACACTAATAATGAGAAAACAGAAGCAGAAATTAAGGAAACAATTCCATTCACCATTGCAATTAAAAGAATAAAATACTTAGGAATATATCTACCTAGAGAAACTAAAGACCTATACATAGAAAACTATAAAACACTGGTGAAAGAAATCAAAGAGGACACTAATAGATGGAGAAATATACCATGTTCATGGATTGGAAGAATCAATATAGTGAAAATGAGTATACTACCCAAAGCAATTTATAGATTCAATGCAATCCCTATCAAGCTACCAACAATATTCTTCACAGACCTAGAAAAAATAATTTCCCAATTTGTATGGAAATACAAAAAAACCTTGAATAGCCAAAGCTATCTTGAGAAAGAAGAATGGAACTGGAGGAATCAACCTACCTGACTTCAGGCTCTACTACAAAGCCACAGTTATCAAGACAGTATGGTACTGGCACAAAGACAGAATAGATCAATGGAACAAAATAGAAAGCCCAGAGATAAATCCATGCACCCGATGGACACCTTATCTTTGACAAAGGAGGCAAGAATATACAATGGATTAAAGACAATCTCTTTAACAAGTGGTGCTGGGAAATCTGGTCAACCAACTGTAAAAGAATGAAACTAGAACACTTTCTAACACC
>NW_011478661.1:0-1236 GCF_000754665.1 Bison bison bison | reverse complement strand
GGAAGATATCCTGGAGTAAGAAATGGCAGTATTCTTGCTTGGAAAATTCCATGGACAGAGGAGCCTCATGGGCTAAAGTTCATGGGGTCATGGAAAAGTTGGACATGACTGAGCAACTAAACAAGAAATGAAATCCACAGCTAACATCACATTCAACATTGAAAAGCTGAAATAATTTCCTCTAAAGTCAAAAACAAGATAAGGATTCCCACTCTTACCACTTGTATTCAACATACAATTGCAAGTTCTAGCCACAGGAATAAGACAAGAGAAAGAAATAAAAGGAATCCAAATTGGAAAGGAATAGATAAAACTGTCACTGTTTGCAAATGACATGATATTATACGTAAAAAATCCTAAAAACACCACTAAAAACCTAATAGAACTCATCAATGAATTTGTTTAAACTGAGTATATAAAATTAGTATACAGAAATCTGTCTCATTTCTATGCATAATCTTTCTCATCTCTAGACACTTAATAATGAACTATTAGAGAAAATGGGGAAAGCAATCACATTTATAATCTCATCAAAAAGAATACAAAACCTAGGAAAAAATCTAAGGAGGTAAAAGACTCATACTTGGAAAGCTATGACACTGATGAAAAAAATTGAAGATAACAGAAAGAGATGGAAAGACAAACCATGTTGATGGATTAAAATAATTAATGTTAAAGTGACAATACTACCAAAGGCAATCTACAAATTCAGTGTAATCTCTATCAAAATATTAATGGCATTTTTCACATAACTAAAATAAATGATTTTTAAATTTTTTGTAGAAACCTAAAATACCCCAAAACAGTTTTGAGAAAGAAGGACAGAGCTAGAGGTATCACACTACCTGATTTAAAACCATACTATAAGGCTGTAGTAATCAAAAGGGTATGGAGCTGGCACAAAATCAGACATATCGATCAGTGGTGAGGAATAGAGAGCCCAAAAATAAGCCCACACACTTATGTTCAATTAATCTATGACAAAAGATGCAAGATTATGCAATAGAGAAAACATAGTCACTTAAATAAGTGATGTTGGGAAAACTGGACAGCTACAAGTAAAAGAATTAAACTGGACTACTCTCTCATGCCATGCACAAAAATAAATTCAAAATATATTAAAGACTTAAATGTAAGATCTAAAACCATAAAACTTCTAGAAGAAGACATAGGAAGTACACTCTTTGATGTTGGTGTTAGTAATATTTTTTTGGCTATGTCTCCTCAAGCAAGGAA
>NW_011478660.1:4395-5376 GCF_000754665.1 Bison bison bison | reverse complement strand
CCTGCCAGTTTATATCTTCTGCAACACCAGCCCTATCCTGACGGATATCTGCCTAGATCACTGCCTCCCCAGGATTCAGTTTCAGCTGATGCACTTACTAAGTTTTCTGTGAGATTTTGTTCTTGATTAAAAGCAATCTCTGTTAGAGGACTGAATTCAACCCCTACCTTGCCAAATAGCTATAATCTATCATGTGATGTTTCTTCCTAGTCTTCACTGTCCAAACAATATTTACACGTCCACTGAGTCAGTCATTGTTCAGACAATGTTCACAGTCATTGAAGCCATGCATTTCGTGGGACAGTTCATCATGGAGAGAAAGCATGGGGTAAACGTTGACCTTCTTGGACCCTGGTGTGCAGGAGGTTCACAACAAGAGTCAAGGTCACCAAGCCGAGTGTCAAGTTCCACTGTGAGATCTATTTGACACCTTCCCTTCAAAGTGTGCTACAGGGTTTAACCAATGTAAGGCTTAGGGTAATGTCACCCAGTACAAAGAAATATCTCCCTGATGACAATCTGCTTTTGTTCTTGGTTAAGCAATGACACTAGCACCAACAGATATGGCTTGTAGTGTCTAAATAAGGGAACAAAACTTTCAGATCTTTGAATTGACCAGGAGGATAGGAATCCCAAGGTGCCTTTCACAGCAATGACTGTACCAATGTTGGTGATAATCCACCTACGTTTGCCATGGGTTCCATGACCACTGAGCCCATCTTACAACGATGGGCACAGTCTGGACCTCTGGAGCTCTAGTACCTCCAGGCATAAATGTAGATGCAGGGACCCCCTTGGTCTATGACTGAGGATCCCATGGTTGAGTGATAAGTGCAGGTCAGGGGTCCAGAGCAGACACACTGGGACCACTCATAGGTTCCCAGTTTGGCTTGTCCACTTAGGAGGTCAAGAGCTTGGGCTGTTTTTCTCAGCACCATCTCCATTTGAGGACAATGAATATTAACCAAACTTGAGGAATGG
>NW_011478660.1:0-684 GCF_000754665.1 Bison bison bison | reverse complement strand
ACCAACGTTTACAGATTGTTTTTCAAGAAAGAACACTTTCTGCTGAGCAAAGTACCTAGAGTAGTAAATGATGCTGTCTTATTTAAATGTCCTTTTGAATCAGGACTGTGTTAATAATAGATTTATCCTCTCTACTTTCCCAGCCAAGGATTCGCATGCCTCAGTGGTAACGTAAATTGTCAGATTACTATACCTGTGTTCAACTAAAAGGAAAATAAAGCAGTGAAGCCACAGCCTTGCCCCGGTTAAGAAAGGTGCACTTACGTCCACAGTCCTCAGAGGCTCGTCTTCAGTCCAGTCCTGGGGCAGCTCCACCGCCATGTCCTCTTGAGGAACTGGAGGGACACAGAACAGCACAGGGACACAGGTAAGGTGCTCACTAACCTCTCAGGAGCCTTTTTTCATTGGAGGGGCTTGGGGTGGAGTGTATGCATAAGGCATTAGTAACTATGCACTGAGTTGCTGCTGAATCATCCTCTTTTTTGTATAAATAAGAGCAAATCAGAGGAGCAGGAAATATGAAACAAAACTTCTGTATTTTAACTAGTGATAACAGTTCGGGAAAAAAGAAACACTGAAATGCATGCCACCTCTCACTGACAGAGACTCATGAAACTCCTGCCTGTTTATATCTTCTGCAACACCAGTCCTATCCTGAAGGATTTCTTCCTAGATCACTGCCTC
>NW_011478659.1:14298-15176 GCF_000754665.1 Bison bison bison | reverse complement strand
GTCTGAGCTCTGCTCAATGGGGAAGCTTCTCTTCAGCTGCAGGGTCCCCTCATTGTCCACCACCCTGAGAGGAGGAGAAGAGTGGGTTGGGGGGCAGCATCAGCCCCGGGGGAGACAAATGATGGGCTAGCCTGTGTTCCCACCCCCACACCCAAGCTCCTTTCAAGGTTCATGAAATCCAGTTTTGAGACCACTGCATAAACGTATAAAGCATAGGCTAGAGTGCAATAGTGGCCGTTTGGAAGCTGTATCTGTTGATATACGTGGGGAACCTCTGCTGTTTAATTCACTAGTTCCTTTCTCTAAGGATCCCTAAGATATCCTGGAATTAGGACATGCACAAAGAGAGGAAATGGCTGACCAAACTACAGGACCCCTGCACTGTGGAACACTGCATGGCCATTCAAAGGAATGAACCCGAGCTACTCCAGGAAGTCTGGGGCATTTCCATGGCAGTTTGGTAAGGAAAGCTTTCTGGATGCAGCCCAGGCTGAGAACTGCATTTAGGTGACATAATTGTGTGGAGATAGTAAAACTCCCTGCTTCAAAAAGAAAAAAAAAAAAGGAAGGAAAGAAAGCAGGCCACAGCTCTAAAGGCATGCTAAGTCACTTCAGTCGTGTCCAACTCTTTGCGACCCCATGAACGGTAGCCTGCCAGGCTCCTCTGTCTGTAGGATTCTCCAGGAAGGAATACTGGAGTGGGTTGCCAGGCCCTCCTCCAGGGGGGTCTTCCCAACTCAGGGATCGAACCAATGTTTCTTACATCTCCTGTACTAGCAGGTGGGTTCTTTACCACTAGCGTCACCTGGGAAGCTCTGCTGCTGCTGCTAAGTCGCTTCAGTCGTGTCCGACTCTGTGCGACCCCATAGACGGCAGCC
>NW_011478659.1:9637-10497 GCF_000754665.1 Bison bison bison | reverse complement strand
AAGCCATGGTAGTTATTCATTTGTTTATCTGGTTTGCTACGTTTATTGACCTATTTATTTCATTTATTGCCTGTTAATCAACCTATTTACCTTATTTGTATTTGTTGATTTATATCATACATTATCTCTTTTTGCCTTCTGCTCATCCTAAGAGCCTAAAACAGTGCCTGGCACATAGCAGGTGCTTGACAAGTCTGTTGAATGAATAAATATGGAGGCAGGTAGTAAACACAGCAGGTGCATGGGGAGGAGCTCACCTCCATGCGGTCAAGGGTAGTGCGGCTGCTGCGGACGATGCTGTTGCTATAGGCACGAGCACTGCCTGGCTCAGAGAGGGGCCCGTAACGCTGGCCCAGCAGCTGCCCACGCAGCCTCAGGTACTGCCGACGCAATGCTGGAGGGTGCCCAGCTTTGGCATTCTCTCGCAGTAGCTGGCTGCGCCGTCGGATATATTGCGTCCGAAACTGTGGAAACGTTGGTGTGCGGTACGCGTTGTACCTGCGATGGCAGGAGGCAAGGCGGGCAGCAGGCACAGGACAGAGGGAGTCAATCAACTCAAGGGATAGGGAAGGAGAATGAGGTGTGTGTAAGGATGGCAAGTGGTCAGAAGTGGTGATGGGGGTCTCTCTCGTGCTGTAATGAGGGTGAGTCCACAAAAGTAATGGGCATGGCAAGAAGGTCCGTGTGGGTACAATGGAGGCAGTCTGCAATTTTGCTGGAAGTGGTATGGGGTGACTGAGTCAATGTAGACAATGGTAGGGGCCAATCTGACATGGTGTGGGAGTTAGTGTGGGGAATGGTGGGGGTCAGTATGGGATGGCGACTGGGTCAGGCTGGGGAAATGATGGTGGTAAAAGAAG
>NW_011478659.1:4511-5817 GCF_000754665.1 Bison bison bison | reverse complement strand
CTGCCTGGAAAATTGCATGGACAGAGGAGCCTGGTGGGCTACAATCCATAGGGTTGCAGAGTCAGACACGACTGAAGTGACTGGGCATGCATGCACTAGATTAAAAATTGGTTTTGAGAGGCTTCCCTGGTGGTATAGTGGATAAGAATCTACCTGTCAATGCAGGGGACATGGATTTGATCCCTGGTCTGGGAAGATTCCATGTGCTGCGGAGCAAATAAGCCCATGTGCCACAATTGCTGAGCCCACATGCCCTAGAGCCTGAGTTCCACAAGAGAAGCCACCACAGTCAGAAGCCCACACACTGCAAATAGTAGCCCCCACTTGCCGCAACTAGAGAAAGCCTGTTCAGCAACGAAGACCCAACACAGCCATAAATAAATAAATTTTTAAAATGGGTTTTGAACAACAAGCTGGTGATAGAAGGCACTTTCAGTTTGTTGGGAGCTTGGAGAGAAAGGGGCAGAATTTATGTACATGAATGGCAGGCAGGTCAGTGGGTAAGGAAAGAATGATCTAGGGCCGGGGGTATCAAGTCACCAGGAGCAGCTCCTGGAGGTTGTGAGTGACCTTGGTTACAATCATGGCATTTAAAAAAGCTCAAGTCCAGGGTGGACCACAAGTCCCACCCACTCTAACAGAATCTGGGGCTATTTCAGTGTCAGAGTGACAGTTGAGGGTCCTAGCTGAAAGAATAAACAAAAACAGTTGGACAGAAAAGACAGGTAAGCCAGACCATTTGAAGGTAATACCACATCACAATAGTAACTTAAGTAATGGCAGAAACAAGCAGGGGCCATGTCTTTTTTGGACTCCTTTCTTCATGTGCCTCCTGCCTATTTGGCCCCCAGAGTTTATAACTGCAAAGACGAGCACTGGACCACACTGGTTGTGCCGGCTTCTCATTACACAGGCTGAGATGAAACCTGAAGTTGGGCCTCATCCTCAGGAACTAACAGAAGCATGATTTGAGGGAAAGCCTAGATGGCTGGAGGGTGACAAGAGTGTGCTGAGAATCAAAGCCAGAGAATGAAATAGGAAGACCATGGAGATGACGTGTAACATGTAGACCCCAAGTTCTTATTCTCTTATCTCATCCCTGAGGTTTCTTCCTAAATTGGACAAGTAGGGGTTGGGACACAAGATCATAATTTAAATTTGACCATTTCCTGATGGGAAAATATTTGCCTCTGAAGCCAAAGTTCTCACAATCGCCAAAGTCTTAATGGTGATAACTCCCCAATGCCTGAGTCAGAAACCAGATTCCTATACTTGGGAAAAGTCTCACAGACCACTTGAGCAGCCT
>NW_011478659.1:0-902 GCF_000754665.1 Bison bison bison | reverse complement strand
TTTCTTCCACTTAAATAAGACAAATGGCTGGACTGTATTCCCTCCTCTCCAAAATGTACTTTTTAAATGCAAAGTGTACTTTTTAAATGCAAAGTTTAAAATAGAGACTACAAGTTCTGTGCTTGAACAACTATTAAGTAGAAAGAATAAAGAAAACTTCCTGAGTTTTACTTTAAGGAAGCTTAAAATTGAATTTAGAACAGCATATTAGAAATCTTTATGCAGAACATGCTACAGACTGTTTTCAATTTATAAGCCTTAACTTTGTGCTTTCATTATATGTTATTAAAATCCACATCCCATAGACTCTAGTGTAGTTCTCCATAACCAAAAGCTAGTATTTCTGCAGTATATTGTATACATATTCACACTGAATGGGAAAAACAAAGATTATGAAAACCTTCAGGTCTTGTCACAAATCTTGAGAAAAAAAGCTTCTGGTTTTTCAGATCTCTGTGCATTTTGATTATAAGGGATCATGGCTCATTAGCCTGGAGAAGTGCAGGAGGTAGAAGAGGAATGCAGATATGCAGGAACTGTGCATGTTTTGTCTCTAAAAGCAGGAGGGAGGAACACTGCCCAGTTATCTACTCAATATGCTTTCTAACATACCTTAAGTATTTACAGCAACTTATTTTAAAAACCTTTTAAAAATTATTTGACTGCGCCAGGTCTTACTTGCAGCATGTGGAATCTTTAGTTGCAGCATGTGAGATATACCCATTTGAATGCAGAGTTCCAAAGAATAGCAAGGAGAGATAAGAAAGACTTCTTCAGTGATCAGTGCAAAGAAATAGAGGAAAACAATAGAATGGGAAAGACTAGAGATCTCTTCAAGAAAATTAGAGATACCAAGGGAACATTTCATGCAAAGTAGGGCTCAGTAAAGGGCAGAAATGGTA
>NW_011478658.1:4995-6358 GCF_000754665.1 Bison bison bison | reverse complement strand
GCTGCCTGAGGTGTGGACGGGGCCCTGTGGGGGACCTCACACCCGGGTGGTGGACGAGGACGCAGCCGGTGGCTGGGCCTCTTCCTGAGCCTGGCGCTGAGTGTGAGGCTGTGCGGTGTGTCCGTCCTGGGGCGCTTCTCTACCTCAGGCTGATTGGCCAGAACCATAGCTGCAGGGGCTTCCTTCTGGACCTCCAGGCTCGCCCCTGGGGCTGACCATCCAGCACATGGGATGCCCCCTGAGGACAGAGAGCCGCTGTCCTCCTTTCTGGGCAGCCACTGCCTCATCCTGGACGGGTGGGACTCCCCTCCCCATAACCCGTGGCCTCTTTAATGTCTCCACACTTGGAGTTTGGGGTTGGGCTGCTTGGGTAGGTGTGGTTGGCAGGGGCTCCGCAGCTGGCGCATCTTTTCTCTGGGGCATAAGCTGGTGGTGAGAGGTGAGTGCAGCCGGCGGGGCACAGAAGGGAGAGGCAGGCCAGAGGACGGACAGACCCTATGAGATCCCACGTGGAGCTCTCCAACTGGCCTGCTGACCTGTCGTCCCCTGTAGCCGGGGTCCAGGGTGTCTACAGTGGAGCAGTGGCCTGAGCGGTGCATGACTAACCTGGGTGGGGCAGAGCCTCCCAGCCTCCACATGGTGGGTGGGATGTGGGTAAACGGACAGCTGGGTCACAGCAGGCTGAAGGAGACTCTGCTGATGGTCCTGACTGTAAGGGTGCTCCCACAGGAGCGGGGGTCCTCGGGCCAGAGAGGGTTTTATTCAGGCTGCCCCCAGGGGTAGAGGGGATGCCCTCTGGCCGGGCCCAGGGGTGAGAGAGGAAAGACTGTGTGGTTTTTTTTTTTTTTTAATTTTAATCTTTTATCTTTATCTATGGCTGTGCTGGGTCTTCATTGCTGCACGGGCTTTGCTGTACTTGTGGCGAGCAGGGGCTGCTCTCTAGTTGCAGTGCTCGGGCTTCTCACTGTGGCAGCTTCTCTTGTTGAAGAGCACAGGCTCTAGGGAGCACGGGGTTCAGTAATTGCAGCTCTTGGCCTCTAGAGCATAGGCTCAGTAGTTGCAGTGCTCAGGCTTAGTTGCTCTGAGGCAAGTGGGATCTTCATGGATCAGGCATCGAATCCTTATCTCCTGCATTTGCAGGTGAGTTCTTCAGCAAATGAGCCACCAGGGAAGCCCCCATAGTGTTTTTTAAACATTCACTCAAAAGATACTTGTTGAGCTCCTGCATCCATAGGAGCAGGATCCTTAGGATTTCCATCCTAAAGGGAATCATCCTAAAGGAAATCAGTTCTGAATATTCATTGGAAGGACTGATGTTGAAGCTGAAACTCCAATACTTTGGCCACCTGATGCGAAGAGCTGA
>NW_011478658.1:990-1542 GCF_000754665.1 Bison bison bison | reverse complement strand
GTGCTGAGGCTGCAGGCAGACATTGAGACCCAGTCAGGCAAGGACACCAGCCCGGTGGTGGCCAGTCTGCTGCAGGTCAGCGTCCCCTGGCTGCTGGGCCCCGTCCCTTGGGGCAGAGGAGGGGCGGGTGGCTGGCCGCCCAGGCTCACAGGCTGGCCCTTCCCCAGAAAGTGTCCTACAAGGCCAGGCGCTGGATCTATGACGTGCGGACCATCGCCGAGGTGGAGGGAGCCGGCGTCAAGGCCTGGCGGCGGGCTCAGTGGCAAGAGCAGGTTCTGGTGCCCGCCCTGCCCCAGTCCGCCCTGCCGGGCTGTAGCCTCATCCACGTGGACTACTATCTGCAGGTGGTAGGGGTCAGGGGTGGGGTGGGAGGAGGGGCCGAGGCCTGGCTCCTCACATGCACAACCTCCCTAGGTCTCCCTGAAACAACCGGAAGCTGTCGTGACGCTGCCGGTCTTCATCGGCAACATTGCTGTGAACCATGTTCCACTGAGCCCCCGGCCAGGCCCTGGCCTGGTGGTGCCCTCAGCGCCACCCCAGGAGGAGGCGGAG
>NW_011478658.1:0-890 GCF_000754665.1 Bison bison bison | reverse complement strand
TGGAGGAGAGCTACTTCAACAGTGCCCTGTCTCTGGCCGACAAGGGTGAGTCTGGAACCCACCCCTCCCCTCCTCCCACTAAGATGGGTCTGTCTGTCCCCCTGCTTTCCCACCTGCCTCTGGCCTCCCCGTGGCTGGCCCGCCCTCTCCCAGGGTTTCTCTCTGTGGCAGGAACAGGGCACTGCCTGCTGGGCGCTTGGGGCTGAAGGGGCCAGTCCCTCCCAGGTTTGGATGGGTGCAGTGGGAGCTTGTCGGCTGCAGGGCCTGCTTCGGCTCTGGGCCCTGTGATGGCGCCTTGTCCCCTCTCCCACCTCTCGTGTCCTCAGGGAGCCTGCCTGCTGGAGAGCACAGCTTCCCCTTCCAGTTCCTGCTTCCTGGTGAGAGCCCGGCCCGGCCCGGCGGTGGCAGTGGGTGAGGGTGGGGGGGAGGGGGGGGGCAGTGGGACCTCAGTCCCTGCTCTCTGTCCAGCCACGGCTCCCACGTCCTTCGAGGGCCCTTTTGGGAAGATTGTACACCAGGTACGGGCCACCATCGACACACCACGTTTTTCCAAGGATCACCAGTGCAGCCGTGTCTTCTACATCTTGAGCCCCCTGAACCTGAACAGCATCCCAGACATCGAGGTGAGGCTGGGGCAGTGGCCTCCTGGGTGGCTCCCACACTTGTGCAATGCCCTGTCCCCAGCACAGGTGAGGCGGCCTGTGGAAGCAGCAGCCTCAGTTCTGAGCTGACCCAGGGATCCTGTCTGCTCACACCCGCCAAACCCCTTCCCTGCCTTCCTCCCAAGCAACCCAATGTGGCCTCCACCACCAAGAAGTTCTCCTACAAGCTGGTGAAGACAGGCAGCGTGGTCCTCACGGCCAGCACCGACCTCCGAGGCTATGTGGTAG
>NW_011478657.1:5015-5701 GCF_000754665.1 Bison bison bison | reverse complement strand
TGCAGCCATGAAATTAAAAGACACTTGCTCCTTGAAAGAAAAGTTATGACCAACCTAGATAGCATATTAAAAAGCACAGACATTACTTTGCCAACAAAAGTCCGTCGAGTCAAAGCTATGTTTTTTTCCAGTTGTCATGTATGGATGTGAGAGTTGAACTACAAAGAAAGGTGAGGACTGAAGAATTGATGCCTTTGAACTGTGGTGTTGGAGAAGACTCTTGAGAGTCCCTTGGACTGCAAGGAGATCCAACCAATCCATCCTAAAGGAAATCAATTTTGAATATTCATTGGAAGAACTGGTGCTGAAGCTGAAACTCCAATACTATGGCCACATGATGTGAAGAACAGACTCATGTGAAAGTGTGAAAGTCCCTGATGCTGGGAAAGGTTGAAGGTAGTAGGAGAAAGTGATGATGAGGATGAGATGGTTGGATGGCATCACCGACATGATGGGCATGAGCTTGAGTAGGCTCTGGGATTTGGTGGTGGACAGGGAAGACTGGTGTTCTGCATTCCATGGTGTTGCAAGGAGTCGGACACGATGTTTGAACTGAAGGGAATGTGATTACTTTTAAGGAAAATCCTCATTTCTTATTTTTTTACTGAAATGGAAGACTTTATTTTATTTATTTATTTATTTGAATATAAATTTATTTAATTGGAGGCTAATTACTTTAAAATATT
>NW_011478657.1:0-934 GCF_000754665.1 Bison bison bison | reverse complement strand
CATCACTTTAAGTATGTCCTGCCATTCCCTCCTGGCCTGAAGAGCTTCTATTGAAAGATCAGCTTTTATCATTATGGGAATCCCCTTGTGGGTTATTTATTGTTTTACCCTTGCTGCTTTTAATATTTGTTCTTTGTGTTTGATCTTCGTTAATTTGATTAATATGTGTCTTGTGGTGTTTCACCTTGGGTTTATCCTGTTTGAGACTCTGGATTTCTTGTACTTGGGTGACTATTTCCTTCCCCATTTTAGGGAAGTTTTTAACTATTATCTCCTCAAGTATTTTCTCATGTTCTTTCTTTTTGTCTTGTTCCTCTGGGACTCCTATGATTCGAATGTTGGGGTGTTGAACATTGTCCCAGAGGTCTCCGAGGTTGTCCTCATTTCTTTTAATTCGTTTTTCTTTTTTCCTCTCTGTTTCATTTATTTCTACCATTCTATCTTCTGCCTCCCTTATCCTATGTTCTGCCTCCGTTATTCTACTGTTGGTTCCCTCCAGAGTGTTTTTGATCTCATTTATTGCATTATTCATTACTGATTGACTCTTTTTTATTTCTTCTAGGTCCTTGTTAAACCTTTCTTGCATCTTCTCAATCCTTGTCTCCAGGCTATTTATCTGTAACTCTATTTTGTTTTCAAGATTTTTGATCATTTTCACTATCATTGTTTGGAATTCTTTATCATGTAGATTCCCTATCTCTTCCTCTTTTGTTTGGTTTGGTGGGCATTTATTCTGTTCCTTTACCTGCTGGGTATTTCTCTGGCTTTTCATCTTGTTTATATTGCTGTGTTTTGGGTGGCCTTTCTGTATTCTGGCAGTTTGTTCAGTTCATGTATGGATGTGAAAGTGGGACTGTGAAGAAAGCTGAGCACCGAAGAATTGATGCTTTTGAACTGTGGTGTTGGAGAAGACTCTTGAGAGTCCCTTGGACTG
>NW_011478656.1:9115-9730 GCF_000754665.1 Bison bison bison | reverse complement strand
CTAGCATGTGAGATGAGTGCAATTGTGCAGTAGTTTGTAAAATTCTTTGGTCATTGCCTTTCTTTGGGATTGGAATGAAAACTGACCTCTTCCAGTCCTGTGGCCACTGTTGAGTTTTCCAAATTTGCTGGCATATTGAGTGCAGCACTTTAACAGCATCATCTTTTAAGATTTGAAATAGCTCAACTGGAATTCCATCACCTCCACTACCTTTGTTTGTAGTAATGCTTCCTAAGGCCCATTTGACTTCACACTCCAGGATGTCTGGTTCTAGGTGAGCGATCACACTATTGGAATTACATGGGTCATTAAGAGCTTTTCTGTACAGTTCCTCTGTGTATTCTTGCCACCTCATCTTAATGTCTTCTGCTTTTGTTAGATCCATATCATTTCTGTCCTTTATTGTGTCCACCTTTGCATGAAATGTTCTCTTATTATCTCTAATTTTCTTGAAGAGATCTCTATTCTTTCCCATTTTATTGTTTTCCTCTATTTATTTGCATTGTTCACTTAAGAAGGCTTTCTTATCTCTCCTTGCTATTCTTTGGAACTCTCTGCATCCAGATGGGTATATTTTCTCTTTTCTCCTTTGTCTTTTGCCTCCCTTCTTTTCTC
>NW_011478656.1:4342-5553 GCF_000754665.1 Bison bison bison | reverse complement strand
CTCCTTGCAGTCCAAGGGACTCTCAAGAGTCTTCTCCAACATCACAGCTCAAAAGCATCAATTCTTCAGGGCTCAGCTTTCTTTATGGTCCCACTCTCACATCCACACATGACTACTGGAAAAACCATAGCTTTGACTATACAGACCTTTGTTGGCAAAGTAAAGTCTCTGCTTTTGAAGACACTGTCTAGGTTTGTCATAGCTTTTATTTCAAGGGGCAAATGCCTTTTAAGTTCATGGCTGTAGTTACCATCTGCAGCAATTTTGGACCCCAAGAAAATAAAGTCTGTCACTGTTTCTATTGTTTCCCCATCTATTTGCTATTAAGTGATGGGACTGTATGCCATGATTTTAGTTTTTGAATGATGAGCTATAAGACAGTTTTTCACTCTCCTTTTTTACCTTCATCAGGAGACTCTTTAGTTCCTGTTTGCTTTCTGCCATAAGGGTGGAGTCATTCGCATATCTGAGGTTATTGATATTTCTTGCTGCAATTTTGATTCCAGCTTATGTTTCATTCAGCATGGCATTGTTTGTTTTGAAATCCATTTTGTCTGATATAAGTATTACTCCACCAGCTTTCATTTTGTTTCCATTTGCATGGAATACTTTTTCCAATCCATCACTTTCAGTCCATGTCTGTTCTTAGATCTAAAGGGAGATTCTTGTAGGCAGCATATATGTTAGTTTTTTTTTTTTTTAATCAATTCAACCATTCTATGTTTTTTGATGGGAGTATTTAGTCTATTCATATTTAAAATAATTATTTAGAAGTATGTTAACTATTTGGGGTTGTTTTTGCAGTGAATTTTTGTTGTTGTTGTTCCTTTCTTCTTTTGCTCTCTTCCCTTGTGATTTGATGACTACTTTTAGTGTTTGTTTGTTCCTTTTTCTTTGTGTGTGTGTATCTATTATAGATTTGTGGTTTATTGTTACCGTGGGGTTTGTTGTTTTGTTGTTTAGTCGCTAAGTCATGTCTGACTTTTTTGCGACCCTATAGACTGTAGCCCGCCAGAATCCTTTGTCCAAGGGATTTCCCAGGCAAGAATACTGGAGTGGGTTGCCATTTCCTGCTCCAACCGTGGGATTTACATATAGCTACATATCACTATGTTAAGTTGCTGATCTCTTAAGTTCAAATACATTTTAACAACTCTGCATTTTTATTGCCCCAATGTTTACTGTTTTAACATATTTTATATTTTTTGCAT
>NW_011478656.1:0-149 GCF_000754665.1 Bison bison bison | reverse complement strand
CTTGATGTACTCCCTTTCCTATTTGGAACCAGTCTGTTGTTCCATGTCCAGTTCTAACTGTTGCTTCCTGACCTGCATACAGATAGATTTCTCAGCAGGCAGATAAGGTGGTCTGGTATTCCCATCTCTTTCAGAATTTTCCACAGTTT
>NW_011478655.1:10062-12657 GCF_000754665.1 Bison bison bison | reverse complement strand
AATTGGAGGCTAATTACTTTACAATATTGTATTGGTTTTGCCATACATCAACATGAATCTGCCATGGGTGTACATGTGTTCCCCATCCTGAACCCCCCTCCCACCTCCCTCCTCATACCATCCCTCTGGTTCATCTCAGTGCACCAGCCCCATATCTTTTTAAAAAGGGACAGTAAAAGAGTTTACAATTTCAAATTTTCTAAAGACAGGAGCCTAGAGTGAGGAAGAAGCCAGTGGGTTGGTTCATCAGTCATTTGATGGTGATATGGCCTTTTTGTTACCACTGTTTACCCAAAATGCAAAACAGTTACTGCATGAACAACTGGGAAATACAGAACTTTGCACCATCTAGGGCAGTGATGTGCAGAGAGGGTGATTTTGTCTGTAAGAACATTTGGCAATGTCTGGAGGTATCTTTTGGCAATGTCTGGAGGTATCTTTAGTTGTCACAGTTGCTTGGGAGGATGCTCCTAACATTTAGTGGGTAGAGGCCAGTGGTGCTGCTAAACATCCTACAATGTACAAAACTCCAGACATAAAGAATTATCCAGCCCCAAATGTCAACGCAGCTGCCACTGAGAAATCCTGATCTAGATGCACTGTGGCTTAAGGAAGCTACTACACGACAAGCTAAATATGTTTGAACAGTTTTTTTCTCCAAGTACATTACAGCCAAATATAGAAGTAAGAATAAGTTGATAGGATGATGTCAATCATCCAACATTATACGAGAAGAAATGGAAAAGAGGTCATGGGAAAGACTGCATACTGCATTTATGAAGTCTTTATATGATAGGCTGTGTCCATTCATGCTGCATCCTGCAATCAGGCTTTCACTTCTATTACTACACCAAAACTTCCTGCTTATGGCCAGTAATCATTTCCTTGCAATTAGCAACAGTGTCATGGTTGAATCATATTTCTTAACAATAATTGTATTTGGTGATACCGACATGAGACAATTTGTAGAAGATGGCTGAGAATATGAAAAGTGCCATTAAATGATGCTGCCTAATGACTTACATTTCTTCTGTAAAACAGGTGAAGGTGAGGGCACCACCAATAATGAAGAGAGTATAGATAAGTTAATGAAAAATGGAAAATTTTGAAACAATTCCAGAAGGAAATAGGAAAAATTGGGAACAAAGGACAAATCACTGAAAAATAAGACTGAGATCATTATTTTACAAAGATAGCAGAGTACATTATTGTGGCATTTTCTCCAGATTTTCTGAGCAAAATGAGTGGAAGAGACTGTTGTTTTGGGGTGTGTGGTGGAAATAAGGAAGGAGAATATATACTCTGGGGAGCTAGAAGTCACAGAAAAAAGCAGAAGTTTTCTACTCTCACTCTTAGAGATGTGACTTTTGGCTCTAGAGAGTGTGGTCTGAAACTGAAGCTATTTTTTAAGCCCCCCCCCCAAAAAAAAGAAATAGTGTAAAAGACTACACATTATTTGATTCCACTTTTACAATTGTTTATATGATTACTTTCTGGAAAAGCTGAAACTATAAGCACAGAAACAGGTCTATGGTCACAGTGGCTGCTTGGGGGAGAGGGTTCACTAGAAAAGGGTGTGGGTCAATTTTAGGGGGTGATAGGACTTTTCTAGGGGCTTCCCAGATGGTGCTAGCAGTAAAGAACCTGCCTGTCAATATAGGAGACATAAGAGACAAGGGTTTGATTCCTGGGTCAGGAAGATCCCCTGGAGGAAGGCATGGCAACCCACCTCAGATTCTTGCCTGGAGAATCCAACGGACAAAGGAGCCTAGAAACCTACAGTCCATGGGGTCTCAGAGTTGTACAGGACGGAAGCAACTTAGCACATGTGCAGGGGATCATTCTGTGGCTTGAATATGGCTATGACTTCATGACTACAAATGTTTGTTTAAAATCACAAAAATATATAGTCAAGGGTGATTGTTACTATATGTAAATTATACATTAATAAAAATTTTGGAAAAAGAAAAATAGTGGGAGAAAGAGAGAATGGTAATTATATGAGCTTACTCCAAGATCAAGCATGAAGCCTTGAAACGAAGGTAGGATAGTTGGTAGATGTGTGGGTTGTAACATGATGAAATCCTAAAATCCTTTAGTCATCTCCTTTGAAATGTCTTTCTAGGACTCGTCTGTGTCTTTGTGACATCTTTCCATGTCAATTATTGCATTTACCACATTATATTCTAAACATCTGAAATCAATATCTGTTTTCATCTTTACATGATTAATTATTTGAGGGTGGAGAATTAAGACTTGACTTTTTAGAAATTTCTATTCTCTGATGTCCACCGGATATCACATCCCTTATATTAAGTTGGTAATCAACAGTCACTTTGAATAAACAATAAATGAATGAAGTCAAAGAGTTCTGAGATTAATGAGGAGGCTCAATCCCAGGGATTGAACCTGTGTCTCTTATGTCTTCTGTATTGGCAGGAGGATTCTTCACCACTAGCCCCACTTGGGAAGCCCCTACTAATACTAAATTTGTTTATATCTTGAAATGCACATCAGACTAGTGGGGAAACACAATGGTCAGTTAGATTTTAAGACTTTGACTTATAATTTTTAAACTAAATCAGGTTAAAATTT
>NW_011478655.1:4495-9671 GCF_000754665.1 Bison bison bison | reverse complement strand
TTCCCAGCATCAAGGTCTTTTCCAATGAGTCAGTTCTTCGCATCAGGTAGCCAAAGTATTGGAGTTTCAGCTTCAGCATCAGTCCTTCCAGTGAATATTCAGAACTGATTTCTTTTAGAATGGACTGGTTGGATCTCCTTGAAGTCCAAGGAACTCTGAAGAGTCTTCCCCAACACCACAGTTCAAAAGCATCAATTCTTTGGCACTCAGCTTTCTTTATGGTATGACTCTCACATCTGTACAAGACTACTGGAAAAACCATAACTTTGACTAGATGGACCTTTTCAGCCAAGTAATGTCTCTGCTTTTTAATATGCAGTCTAGGTTGGTCATAGCTTTTCTTCCAAGGCCAAGGAAAGATATACAATGAGATATATATCCTTTTTCCACATCCATCAATTTCCCTCAAATAAACACTGTTATTAATTTCTTTTTAAATTTTGTTTTATTATTTTATTGAGATAAAGTTGATTTACAACATTGTGCTAATTTCTAATGTACAGCAAAGTGATTTGTTTTATATCTCTCTATATATCTCCTTAGTTATTAATTTATTAATGCACATAAAAAACAGAGGACTTGAGCGAAGGGAGTAGCGGTGGTTAATTTAACCATTTCAAATGTAGTCATAGAAATTCTGTATCAAGGGAATTTAATGATGAATTAAAATAAAAAGATGCTATAGCAGTAGGAGATAATTTCCATTATCACTATCCTATTTTTATCTGAAGTTATTCTTCCTTAGCTCAAAATCTCACTTTTTGTAGGTTCTTAATTGTGATAATACATGTTTCATGAGTTGGAATTACCTAATGAAATACTCCAAATACACAATTTTATTAAATGTATCTATACATATATATGTTTGTAATATCTGTATGTAGCATTTTATATATAGATATAAAATGTATACAGCTTTCAAAGCTAGGTAAAAAGAATTTATAGACAATCTAGTAATAAATACCAAACAAAAGATTGTAATGGGACTTCCCTGGTGGACCAGTGGTTAAGACTCTGCACTTCCACTGCACAGGGTGTGGGTTTGATCCCTCATCCCAGACCTAAGATCCCCGGCCAAAAGGCCAATCTTAAAAAATAAAAATAAAAAAGACTGTAATCCTAACAGTAAATTGTGTTCAAATAGGAAAAATCTATACCATGATACACAAACAGCAGTAAAACTGTAGAAAAGCAGGAGATTTTTATTATAAACTTGGACAAATTTATTTTAAATGCTGCAAATAGAAATATCAAGTGGTAAAAAGCTTCCATGCTACGGGGTGAGACACATTCTTTGCAATTATGTTACCTAAATTATTATTCAATTTGGTTTAATTAGAACTTTGGATATGGGAAGCTATTATAACAATGATCCAGGATATCAGAATTACTAATTGAATGAACTGAGTGAATAAATGAATGAATGGTTGCATGACTATAAAGAGAGTTGATATTAACAGAGGTCTAGTTCTCATTCATTCTGGAGTTAGTGGCTCTTAGAGAAAATAAAACACCCTGGAGGTTTCCTAAAGTGTCTTCCTTTCTCTATAGTAATGACTCTACCGTTGACTGGTATTTTGTGCTCAGTTACCTATCTCCTTTTCCTTGGGGAAAGCTTTAAACTTTGAATAAAGTTTATCTCAATGTTCTTTGTTAAGAAGTCTGCCCCCAGAGGCCTCTTCCAGGAGTTAAGTTGTGAGATTGTTAAAACGTTGGGGCAAAATTGAGATAGAAGCGCCAGTGATTGCCTAACAAAGCTGGGGACTCTGGAGACAACCTCATGTGCCCTGATAAATCACCTTGCTCTTCAGGGAAAATAGTTCTGAAGCACTAAAACAATTAGGTACTGACTGACTTGGTGTAAACGTTCATATTTTAATAATACAATTATCTGGAAGTTTTCTAATGAGCCCTCTAGTGGCTGTAGTAGAACAAGACCTTGCTTGACAACAGCCAATTTCCAAGGAGACAAGTTTTAATTGCTTGGAAACTGCAAAATGATGGCTGTAAGCAGCTGCTGCTTGATCTATGTGAAATGAATGGATTGTTTCTTGGGACAAGGTTTGATGAGCACATGTCTTTAGTACAGGCTAGCAATCGCCATAATCTCGAGTCTTGGTGAGAAAATAAATACTGTAGGGGCCTTCAAAGTTATTCTAGTTACTTCTTTATATTAGAAGAAGGAATTCAAACTTCATTTTTTCAAATTCTTTTCTGCTTTGTGATTAAATAATTTAGTGAAATATTCCAAACAGACTGATTCAATCCCTCTTTCTTTTTAACTATTTCATGAAAGCAATAAACCATAAGGCTCATTTTCAGTGTAGCATATACATCCAAGTCCAAGTGAAAGTTGCTCAGTCATGTTCGACTCTTTGTACTGTTGCTGTTGCTCCTAAGTCACATCAGTCCTGTCCGACTCTGTTCAACCCCATAGACTGCAGCCCACCAGGCTCCTCTGTCCCTGGGATTCTCCAGGCAAGAATACTGGAGTAGGTAGCTTTTCCCTTCTTCAGGGGATCTTCCCAACCCAGAAATCCAACCAGGGTCTCCTGCATTGCAGGTGGATTTTTCACCAACTGAGCTATCAGGGATGCATCAGTTAACAGCACAGTTTTTAGATTCAGATTGCTTGAGTTTAAACAATGGCCCAACAGTTGTTAAATATGTGACCTTCAGTTCAGTTCAGTTGCTCAGTTGTGTCCGACTCTTTGCAACCCCATGAATCACAGCATGCCAGGCCTCCCTGTCCATCACAAACTCCTGGAATTCACTCAGACTCATGTCCATCGAGTCAGTGATGCCATCCAGCCATCTCATCCTCTGTCGACCCCTTTTCCTCCTACCCCAAATCCCTCCCAGCATCAGAGTCTTTTCCAATGAGTCAACTCTTCGCATGAGGTGGCCAGAGTACTGGAGTTTCAGCTTTAGCATCATTCCTTCCAAAGAAATCCCAGGGCTGATCTCCTTCAGAATGGACTGGTTGGATCTCTTTGCAGTCCAAGGGACTCTCAAGAGTCTTCTCCAACACCACAGTTCAAAAGCATGTGTGACCTTAGGAAAGCTAATTAACAATTTTGTGGTTCAATTGTTTGTAAGAAAAAGGTAGTACTAGTACCTCTGTCATGTGGCTGTTGTGAATATCAAATAAGTTAATATACTCAGTGCTCAGTCTCTGTCCTGTTCTACTCTTTTCAACCCCATGAATTGTAGCCCACCAGGCTCCTCTGCCCATGGGGATTCTCCAGGCAAGAATACTGGAGTGGGTTGCTATTTTCTCCTCCAGGGGATCTTCCTGACTCATGGATTGCACCTGCATATCTGGTCTCTTATATTGGCAGATGGATTCTTTACCACTGAGCCACTTGGTAAGCCCTCTAATATATACTAATCACATTAAATAGTGTCACAATCGTGTCACATACAATAAGCACACAAGAGATGTTAGCTCTCATTAATCTGCTACCCAAATAACAATGTGTTGTTTTCTATAGTTGTTTATTTCAAAAAATTACTTTTGCATTTTTTAAAGACTATGTTCATTTTAACAGAAAAGAAAATTGAAATTAAAGAATAACAGCCTAGAATAAAATTATACTGGTATTTAACAGTAATGTCCAAATTCAAACTCAAGACTATTGACTAATCTGGGGTGCTTCCACCACCTCACAGCTATTTCTAGACCCACCAGCAAGTGCTGATAGAGTCAATCCCTTCCCGTACTGACAGAATTGAAAACAGTATGGACAACTAAAACTGGAAGAAAGAAGTCCTGACCATTTTGTTTCACCAAGTATTAATAAAATTTCCAAAATACAGGTTCTAGTTCCCTTGATGATGACATAAACATGCTTGCTCTGTCTCTTCCATGAAATGGCAGCTGTAAAACCTGAGCAGAAAGCAAGGAGAAGCTATTTGAGCATCCTGAAAAATAAATATTAGCAGGTGGGTTGGGGAAGAATACTAGAATTCAAATTGCCACCAAATTGGCAGTGTTTACCATTTTTTCCATCAGCAACATCTCAGCCTGAGTTTAACACAATCAGAAACAAAAGCAAGAACGGGTAACACCATACCACAGTCACAGAGAGCTCTAGGAGAAGCCCGCTGAGACTCTCTGGCTCAAGGAGCACAAAGTGAATTCCTAATGCTCAGAATGTGGAGTACCAAAATCTGTATATGTCTAGATTCTCTACAGAACAGAAGCAATAGGATGTGTACCTTTAGAGAGATTTAAGAAATTGGCTTATGTGATTATAGAGTTGGTACATCTGAAATCTGCAGTTACGCTCGCTGGCAAGTGTAACTGGGGATCCAGGGAGAGCTGGAGTTGGTTCTAGTCTCATGAAACTGTAACTCTACAGAATGGAAAATCAGGTTCCCCTCCATCAGAAGATTGACTCTTATGGGTTCTGCTCCCACTGATGTCACTGATCAGAGAAAGTCTCAAGGGAAATTAATATATACTTAAATGTAGTCAAAATATAACATATTAATTTTGTGAAATGCAGCTAAAGGAGTGCTTAAATGTTCCTACTAGAAAATTTTTAAAGTTCTCAAATTAATAATTTGAATTTCAACTTAACAAAAGAGAAAAGAATAGGAAAAAAACCCAAATTATGTATATACATTAAAATAATAAAGGACAGTAATCAATGAAATTAAAAATTGCAATGCCTGACTCCAGGGGATCTTCCCGATTGAACCAAATTTCTTAAGCCTCCTGCACTGGCAGATGGGTTCTTTCCAACTAGCATTACTGTCTGAGGCATTAAAATTTTGTAGGAATGGGCTTCTTGGAGGGATGATAATTTTAAAAGATTGGGAGACACTGATCTATGTAACTCTCCCTTAATAGATTTCAATGCCTTACTTATCAAAACCCAGAAATCTTTCCAGTGGAAATTGACAAGCTGACTACAAAATTTATTTGTAAATCAAAGATACTTAGAATAACCAACACATTTTGAAAAACGACCAATTTGAATATTTAAACAACTTTACCTCAAGGCTTATTATAGACCTAGACCTAGAGTAAACCTGAGAGTGTGGTTCAGTTCAGTTCAGTTCAGTCGCTCAGTAGTGTCCGAATCTTTGCGACCCCATGAATCACAGCATGCCAGGCCTCCCTGTCCATCACCAACTCCCAGAGTTTACTCAGACTCACGTCCATCGA
>NW_011478655.1:1582-2407 GCF_000754665.1 Bison bison bison | reverse complement strand
ATTCTGTATTCCAAGGCCAAATTTGCCTGTTACTCCAGGTGTTTCTTGACTTCCTACTTTTGCATTCCAGTCCCCTATAATGAAAAGGACATCTTTTTTGGGTGTTAGTTCTAAAAGGTCTTGTAGGTCTTCATAGAACCGTTCAACTTCAGCTTCTTCAGTGTTACTGGTTGGGGCATAGACTTGGATTACTGTGATATTGAATGGTTTGCCTTGGAAACGAACAGAGATCATTCTGTCGTTTTTGAGATTGCATCCAAGTACTGCATTACGGACTCTTTTGTTGACCATGATGGCTTCTCCATTTCTTCTGAGGGATTCCTGCCCACAGTAGTAGATATAATGGTCATCTGAGTTAAATTCACCCATTTCAGTCCATTTCAGTTTGCTAATTCCTAGAATGTCGACATTCACTCTTACCATCTCTTATTTGATCACTTCCAATTTGCCTTGATTCATGGACCTGACATTCCAGGTTCCTATGCAATATTGCTCTTTACAGCATTGGACCTTGGTGTTAGCACTAAATAGACGAATAGATCACAGAATAAAAACAGTAAAATCTTGTCTAGGAGAGAAAGAATGGAAGTCAGTGTAGCAGAATAGCAGCCTTGCCATTATTCTCGCTACAAGGACAGACAGATAAAGCAGCTACACAGGCTAACAGGGGCACATAAGAGTGCTTTGAGTGACTACTGCTTTCTTATCAATACCACTCCCAGGTTTTACTTATATTGATTGTGGCGTGTAGCCACGTTTCAATCTGTTCACCATGATGTATAGTATAACCTTCAAAAGCTCAGCACTGGAACACTCACAGGTCTT
>NW_011478655.1:0-726 GCF_000754665.1 Bison bison bison | reverse complement strand
GGAGGAGTCTAACTTCATCCCTGGAAAAGAAGGCATGGAAAAGAAGGTATGCCCAGCAACCATGGATGCTTCTGGAAGGCAGCCTGAGAATGAATCTCCATGGATGGGAGCAGATCCAAGAGAATCACAAATGGGGGCAGAGCCATCATGCAACCATAATGGAAGTCTATTCGCTCTAGACTTCAAAATTACATGAGCCAACTTTCTTTGTTACTGTAAAAAATAACTGACAATATCAAATTGTACTATGTGTTTAAAAATTTGTGAAGAGGGTAGATCTCAGGTTAAGTGCTCTTACCACAATGAAAAATTTAAAATAATAATTTTTAAAAGTTTAAAAAAGGCTTATTGAGATAAATAAAAGAAAGAAAGAAGGAAAGAAAAAGAAGGAAGGGAAGTAGGGAGGGAGATTAAAGAGTTAGACCACACTGAGATAGAAGATGTCCTTTTCACTTTAAAAAATGTCCTTTTCATTATAGGGGCCTGGAATGCAAAAGTAGGAAGTCAGGAAACACCTGGAGTAACAGGCAAATTCAGCCTTGGAGTACAGAATGCAGCAGGGCAAAGGCTAATAGAGTTTTGCCAAGAGAACGCACTGGTCATAGCAAATACCCTCTTCCAACAGCACAAGAGAAGACTCTACACATGGACATCACCAGATGGGAAGTCAACATTGCAATTAGATTGATTATATTCTTTGCAGCCAAAGATGGAGAAGCTCTATAC
>NW_011478654.1:9891-10745 GCF_000754665.1 Bison bison bison | reverse complement strand
TAGAGGATGGGTCCAAAAGACGAATGGAAGATATCCAGAACAGGTGGTAGTGCGAAAAATAAATAAATAAATTTCTATAGCATCTATTCACATCATTTTTTTTTTGCTCATATAAGGCCAACTTTGCTTCTCAGTAGTGCCAATAAGAAAAAGAATATATAAAAGAGGGTCTTGGTTTGGGATTTAATTTGTTTCAATAAATACCCCGCTAAGATTCCATACTTTATTAGTCTTTAGGACATACACCATGTCACACTTATTTGAATTCTTGGAAGGTGAGCAAAGCCTTAAGATTCTCATCAGGAACGTGCTATTAAAATTCAAGGCATTGGACTAGCATCATTAAAATGATGCCTCTAGCCTCCGCTCTGATTTCTGACCCAAGGTGCATTGAATATAGATAAATAAAACTAGTGCTCCACCTGGTTCCCATTATATTTGTATGTTGTGGAGTAGCTCTAATATTACATAATATTTTTCTTATGCAGAGTTAGAACACAAATGAAGTTTCAACCTCCACCATTTTGTCATACACAGAAGGTCACTTTCTTATTTGCTGAGCATAGTAGAACTAGCAGGGCATAAATTAAATTAGCTGATGCTTTTTAATACCCTGTTAGAT
The DNA here is from genome assembly GCF_000754665.1 of Bison bison bison. Classification (NCBI taxonomy): domain Eukaryota; kingdom Metazoa; phylum Chordata; class Mammalia; order Artiodactyla; family Bovidae; genus Bison; species Bison bison. The sequence continues at coordinate 10,123 of NW_011478654.1, read as the reverse complement.
CACACTATATTATAAGTGCCAATTTCAACACTTGGAGAATGAGAAAGTATATTATAAAATATTAATGAAAGTTGCACACCTTAAATCGCCAATCTCCAAATGAATATTTACTCCAGGTCTTCACATGCTGTGATCTGAACATTCCATCTTGATTAGTTCTCAGTTTTTTCTGCTGAATTTTATACTGCTGAAATTAATAATGCCAATAATTATATAATCAAGCAGGGATACT
>NW_011478654.1:5143-5786 GCF_000754665.1 Bison bison bison | reverse complement strand
TGATTGAAAAAAAATAAATATGGGAATAGCGGGAACAGTTCTTTACAGAAAAGTTTCAAATAATTTTTCCTTCCAAGAAGTAGAGCTTAATCATTCTCCTCCCATTGCATGTGCACCTTGTTTGGTGACTTGTTTCTAAAGAAGAGAGTATAGGCACATAGATGAGAAAATAAATAACAAATATCAGTCACTAATAAATTCCTAGATTCTGTTAAAATAAAGAATAGAGTATAAAAATGGGGAAAAAAGCAAATATTTTTGAGAAACCTGGAGAACACTAACTAGGGCAGGATAGGCAAAACCAATACAATATCGTAAAGTAATCAGCCTCTAATTAAAATAAATAAATAAATAAAATAATCATGTTGATATTATGTATCCCTGAGGTGATGTGATAAAAATACCGCTTTACCTATGTGGTATTATTCCTCCACTCAAAAAAATTGCTCCAGTCTAACACTGACAAAAATAACAAATACATTAAAATTGATATGTTTTGTACAAAATACACTATGAGTACTCTCTAAAACTATCAAGTTAATCAAAAACAAGGAAAGTCTGAGAAACTCTCACAGCCAAGATCTTAAAGAGACATAATGACTAAACGTGATGAAGTTTCTTGGATGGCAGTTTCTGGAACAGA
>NW_011478654.1:0-1063 GCF_000754665.1 Bison bison bison | reverse complement strand
AGGAAAAGGAGACCTCAAACACAATAAGTTAAAAAAAAAAAAAATGAAACGGCAGAGAAATGCTACATAAATGAAGGAACAAACTAGAAACACAGAAACCCAAGTAAATGGAGGAAATAGGCAAAATCCCTGAAAAACAATTCAGAAAAATGATAGTAAACATGATCAAAACCTTGAAAACAAAATGGAGAAAATGCAAGAATCAACTAAAGAAGACCTAGAAGAATTAAAGAAAAAAATATAGAGACAAATGACACAATTACTGAAATTAAAAATATCTCTATAAGGAATCAATAGCAGAATATCTGAAGCAGAAGAACAAATCAGTGAACTGGAAGATAAAATGGTGGAAATAACTTCTTAAGAGCAGAATAAAGTAAAAATAATGAAATGAACAGAAGATAGTCTCAGAGACCTCTGGGACAATATCAAACACAGTAACATTCAAATAATAGGGGTCCCAGAAGAAGACGAGAAAAAGAAAGGATATGAAGAAAAATTTTGAAGAGATTATAGTTGAAAATTTCCCCAACATGGGAAAGGAAATGGTCAATCAAGCCCAAGAGGCACAAAGAGTCCTATACAGGATAAACCCAAGGAGAAACATGCTAACATACATACTAATCAAACTAACAAAGAATAAACACAAAGAAAGAATATTAAAAGCAGCAAGGGAGAAGCAACAAGTAATATACAAGGGAAACCCCATACACTTAACAGCTGATCTTTCAGCAGAAACTCTGCAGGCCAAAGGGGAATGGCAGATATATTTAAAGTATTGAAAGGGAAAAATCTACAACCAAGATTACAGTACCTGGCAAGGATCTCATTCAAAACTGATGCAGAAATAAAAAGGTTTTCAAACAAGCAAAAGTTAACAGAATTCAGTACCACCAAACCAGCTTTACAACAAATGCTAAATGGACTTCCATAGTCAAGAAATACAACAGAAGAAAAAAGATCTAAAACATCAACCCCAAACAATTAAGAAAACGGCAATAGGAACATATATATCAATAATTACTTTAAATGTAAATGGATTAAATGCTCCAACCAAAAGACA
>NW_011478653.1:4680-5740 GCF_000754665.1 Bison bison bison | reverse complement strand
AAGCCAGGCTTCAACAATACGTGAACCATGAACTTCCAGATGTTCAAGCTGGCTTTAGAAAAGGTAGAGGAACCAGAGATCAAATTGCCAACATCTGCTGGATCATGGAAAAAGCAAAAGAGTTCCAGAAAAACATCTACTTCTGCTTTATTGACTGTGCCAACACCTTTGACTGTGTGGATCACAATAAACTGTGGAAAATTCTGAAAGAGATGGAATACCAGACCACCTGATCTGCCTCTTGAGAAATTTGTATGCAGGTCAGGAAGCAACAGTTAGAACTGGACATGGAACAATGGACTGTTTCCAAATAGGAAAAGGAGTTCTTCAAGGCTGTATATTGTCACCCTGCTTATTTAACTTATAGGCAGAATACATCATGAGAAACGCTGGACTGGAAGAAACACAAGCTGGAATCAAGGTTGCCAGGAGAAATATCAATAACCTTTTATATGCAGATGACACCACTCTTATGGCAGAAAGTGAAGAGGAACTCAAAAGCCTCTGAAAGTGAAACAGGAGAGTGAAAATGTTGCCTTAAAGCTCAACATTCAGTAAATGAAGATCATGGCATCTGGTCCCATCACTTCATGGCAAATGGATGGGGAAACAGTGTCAGACCTTATTTTGGGGGGCTCCAAAATCACTGCAAATGGTGACTGCAGCCATGAAATTAAAAGACACTTACTTTTTGGAAGAAAAGTTATGACCTACCTACATAGCATATTGCAAAGCAGAGACATTACATTGACTACAAATATCCGTCTAGTCAGGGCTATGGTTTTTCCAGTGGTCATGTATGGATGTGAGAGTTAGACTGTGAAGAAATCTGAGTGCCAAAGAATTTATGCTTTTGAACTGTGGTGTTGGAGAAGACTCTTGAGAGTCTCTTGGACTGCAAGGTGATCCAACCAGTCCATCCTGAAGGAGATCAGCCGTGGGTGTTCTTTGGAAGGAATGATGCTAAAGCTGAAACTGCAGTACTTTGGCCACCTCATACGAAGAGTTGACTCATTGGAAAAGACTCTGATGCTGGGAGGGATTGGGGGCAGGAGATGAA
>NW_011478653.1:0-963 GCF_000754665.1 Bison bison bison | reverse complement strand
ATGAGATGGCTGGATGGCATCACTGACTCGATGGACGTGAGTCTCAGTGAACTCCTGGAGTTGGTGATATACAGGGAGGCCTGGCGTGCTGCGATTCATGGGGTTGCAAAGAGTTGGACATGACTGAGCGACTGATCTGATCTGATATATTATTTTCCACTGGTCAGGTACTACTGTCCACTCTCAGCTGGTGTTCGGTATGCACTTCCGTGTCTGAAGGTGTATTCCTGATGTATCCGTGGAGAGATAGGTACTTCACATCCACCTACTCTGCCATCTTGTTCCTGTAATTTGTGTTTTGACTTGCAATTGATTATTCTGCTTTTTGTCACTGAAGGTGAGTGAAGAAGAGTGGGACTAAGTAAAAAATGTAATGGAATTCCTGAAAAGGTGATGACAATGTTGTTCTCTATGTCAAAAGTAACATCTATGTACAGGTTTGTTAAATAGTAAGATTCTGGTTGCATGAAATTCATCATGTTTTGATTCATGCGTCAATATTTTGGAAATTGTCCTTCAACTACCTATTTTTATGCCAATACTATTTTCATCTAGATGACAGTTGTCAATTTCACTCAAAGGGTTATTGCAGTCTCATGTCATTTAAAATAGCTTAAGTATAAAGTATTCATCAAGACATATTATACAAAATACATATAGAGATAAGACTTACATAGAGAAAACTAATAATCATTTTTGAGAGCAATTTTAAAAGATATACATGTGTAGATATATACAATCCTCATATATCCAAAGTCTTGTTATTGTGAATTTCTATTCTAAGTACCTATTTATATATATACACCTATTTTTCCTTGGAAGAAAAGCTATGACAAACCTAGACAACATATTAAAAAGAAGAGATGTTACTTTGCTGACAAAAGTCCATATAGTCAAAGCTATGGTTTTTCCAGTAGTCATGTATGGATGTGAGAGTTGGGCTGTGAAGACAGCTGAGCACTG
>NW_011478652.1:4880-5837 GCF_000754665.1 Bison bison bison | reverse complement strand
TTTTTAAAAAGTTGATTATTTTTTTCTAGTTTCACTGAGATGCGGATGCAGTTTCTTAACTCCCCTCAGTTTTTTAAATTCCCAGGCCAGGACTGTCTAGGCGCAACAGGCTCATGGTGCTCTCAAGGATCACCTGGTCATCACCAAAAGATGTTCTAAGAATCTAAATCTCAGCTGTTGAGAACTTTTTGCCAAAAGGCCTGGAAGTTTCCCTGGGAGGACAGAAGAATGAAGGCTCAGCATCTGCCTATTCCTCCAGACACTGTGGACTAGCTTCCTTGAGCAACTCTATAAGACCGTGAGTGCTGCATCCTAGTGCCATCTGCTACGCTCACCATGGAGATGCTTCCGGCTTAATCTAAGGTCGGTCCTTAATACAGTGCATTTTGTAAGGACCAGGGGAATATTTTTAGCCTGCTAGAGACTGATGATTCTTTGAATGATTAGAAATACAAGTAGGCAGACTGAAGCACAGCCCACCATTGTACAATTAGGTACCTTAATCACGTTCCTCCAGAAAGCCTATGCCAGCAACCTCACAATAATTTTTACACTTGGATAACTGGCTATTGTCTTAATGACACCACTATAGCTCCTTATAAAAACATTCCCAAAGTAGTTTAGTTTCATGATCCGTCCATCCTCACAAAACCAGAACCATTTCATTTATAATTTGACCTCTGTTTTCCAAGAGTTACTCTAAATGTTAGTATAGTGGAAAGACCAGGAACTCTTTTCCATCTTCATGTCTAGTATTTGTTGAACTAAACTATTAAAGGATAAATAACCATTAAACTATTAAAGGATAAATCTAAGTTCTTTGTAAAGGTATTGTGATAATGGTTTTACATTCATAATCTGAACTATGCCCTCCAAAAGGTCATGTGGAGTCTGCCCAGAAGTATCTTGGCTCCTCTGAATGAGGGATATAACACAGTACTGTAAAGAAATTATCTT
>NW_011478652.1:0-1015 GCF_000754665.1 Bison bison bison | reverse complement strand
TAAGTCGCTTCAGTCGTGTCTGACTCTGTGTGACCCCATAGACCGCAGCCCACCAGGCTCCTCCGTCCCTGGGATTCCCCAGGCAAGAACACTGGAGTGGGTTGCCATTTACTTCTCCAATATGTGAAAGTGAAGTTGCTCAGTGGCGTCCGACTTATAGCGACCCCATGGACTGCAGCCTACCAGGCTCCTCCATCCATGGGATTTTCTAGGCAAGAGCACTGGAGTGGCTTGCCATTGCCTTCTCCGAGGGCAAATGCTAGTAGGCAGCAAAATTTATCCCCCAAATGTCGAATTTACTATTGAAAGAGTAACCAGAAATCACTTGTATTAGAAGAATAGTCAGTTCCATTCTATAACAGGTAACATAAAATAATAACTCTGAGACACAGAATGGGACCAAAAGTCTCATGCCTGGAACAGAGATGACTTTAATGACAATTTTACAAGAACTAGATTTTTTTGCAAATTAGTTGATTTTAATAAGTGAGCTCCTCCTACATATTCTAATTTCACCTACTTCCAAAAGGAAGGAACTGAATTCCTCAAACCAAATTCAAAATGAAACATTCTTTAGTTGTGAACTTACTTTTGGAAATGAGAAAATTTTGTTTTCAGGAAACTTTTTTTTGAAATTGTTTCAAATTTAGAAATATGTTTCATGTTTCAAAATATAGAAGCAATTATTAAGATACTGCACTGGCTGAGGACAAAATCAGACATGAAGTTTAGTGTAAGAATGGACACTTCATACCTGGCCACCGTTGGTAATGGAGAATATCCGAGTTGTGCCCCCACATTGTTTCACGTACCACAAGAACCACAGGGCAGACACCTCATGGGGTTCAGAGGTCACATTGATATTCACAAAGAGAGATGCAAACTGCCGAGCAGTCCTGGTCATAGAACAAGAGTCAGGAGTAAACACATACATGCTTCACATGACATTATCTTTAGAAACATAATTTAGTATAGTTAGAAACCATTTCTATGCCTTTAAAAAATACTCATGGAC
>NW_011478651.1:3325-5485 GCF_000754665.1 Bison bison bison | reverse complement strand
AGTTGAACACGACTGAAGCGACTTAGCAGCAGCAGCAGCAGCAGCAGCTTGTTCCCATATATTAATATTCTGTCTGTGTAATTTTCCTTCTGTTTTAGTTTCTGGCATATGTATATTCTCCAATTACATAGTGATTCCTGAAAATTTATTTCAAATAATGAATTCAGTCACATGTCAAATCAAGGGACAATAATTTATTTGTCTCTCCTAATGCTCAGGAAACAATTTCCTTGATTGCAAGCTTGTTTTAATTTTGTTAGTTTATACTGGCTTGCACAGAGTGAAAGAGGGTAAAAACCTAGTAATTACATTTAGAATAAATGAACAATTGAATGAATGAATTTCATTTTTCATTATATTTACTGTCTTTACCATTCTCTTGCCACTTATATTTCAAAGTAATTCATATAGAATAATCTGCAAATTGTTTTTCCCCCAGAGTTTGCTGATTTTCTCATCTCTGTTTGCTCTCCCTGGACTTTCTGCTGAGTGTCATATGTGCCTGTCTGTCTTTTTTAAATTCCTTTTTAGGTTATTTTTTACCTTTAAACACCTTACTTTATATAACGAGGAAAAGCTATGTAAGATTTTATTGCCTACATGCTAATGATTGCAGCAATAAATCAGCCACAACTTAGGACTTAGTGAAGTATCTGGGTTGTAAATTGGTTGACCTTTGTCCACGAGGGAAGGGTAAGGAAAGATCTAGTTTTTATTGTTGGGAGAGTAATTTGATGAGAAATGTTTTTATGTGCTTCATTGTTAAAAACAGAGAGAATTTTCCAGGTTCATAAACATATTAAGACATTTCAGAGGCAAAATCATGACAGAAATGGTGCACAAGCACAATGAGAGAAAAGGAGATTTGAAAATAATTTAACAGTTAAATATAATACAGGTTAGAGGAAACTTTGAGAAAGACAAAGTAAATATCTGGAAGGAGCTGACAGAATGTTGGAAGGTCATTTCTGCTCAAGATATGATGTTGATTATGGATGTCATCAGTACTACATGTAAAGAGAGGCATCCTCTAGGTATTTTGCTCCTATGGTAAAGAATCTGCCAGCAATGCAGGAGACCCAGCTTCGATCCCTAGGTGGGGAAGATCTCCTGGAGTAGGGAATAGCAAGCCACTCCAGTATTCTTGCCTGGAGAATGGACAGAGGAGCTAGAGGGCTATAATCCATGGGATCACAAAGAGTTGGACACAACTGAGCGACCAACACTTTTCTATAGGATCACAACTCTGGGCTCAATCTAGGGTTGTAATAATTAGATACAAACTTCATGTGACTTGGCAATGTTTGAGCTCCACTCTTGAAAAGGTCAAGTGGCGGCAAACAAGAAGAGGCAAAAATGAGACTGGAACCATTTTTATGATTTATCTGCACAAACAATTCCACAGTTTCTCATACTCGTTTATTGTCTTAGACACTCAGTGATGCCCCTCTCCCCAGAACGTGTTGTTCCCTCTGTTCTCATGATGTTTCTACCAGTTTTTGAGAGTCTTGTTCTCCAGAAGCATTCACTCTCCACAGGATGTAACCTTGCGTAGATTAGTTTAATCAACTCATAACTGTAGCTGAAATGACTACTTTACTCATAATTTGGTAGTAATGTTCTTCTGCCTCGATATTTTCCACTTCTGTGGGTCTTCCAAAGTGGCTCAGTGGTAAGAATCTGCCTGCCAGTGCAGGAGCTGCAGGAGCTATGGGCTGGATCCCTGGGTCAGGAAGATCCCCTGGAGGAGGAAATGGCAACACACTCCAGTATTCTTACCAGGGTAATCCCAAGGACAGAGGAACCTGGTGGGCTACAGTGTACTGGGTTGCAAAGAATTGGACACAACTGAGTATGAACACACACACACACACACACACACACACGTTCTCTTATGCAGTCCTCACTAGAGGGTGAAATATCACCTCCTATATTCTTTCCCAGGCACAATCACTTCGGATAACACCATTCCCCTGTGTCTTCCATCTCTCACTCTGTTCTCCTTTCTATATAAATATATATTTTTATATTTCCCATTTAAAAACAGAATAAAATTAAGCAAAGCTATTCAAAACAAGCTCAAACAAAATTCCTTCCTTCTAACCTGCCTTCTGTTAAAGATTCTGACATTTCTCTTTTTTGGGTATTAGTTCTAGAAGG
>NW_011478651.1:0-1104 GCF_000754665.1 Bison bison bison | reverse complement strand
CTGGAAAAGGTCAGTTTTCATTCCAATTTCAAAGAAAGGAAATGCCAAAGAATGTTCAAACTACCATACAATTGTGCTTATCTCACACTCTAGCAAAGTAATGCTCAAATTCTCCAAGTGAGGCTTCAACACTATGTGAACTGAGAACTTCCAGATATTCAAGCTGGTTTTAGAAAAGGCAGAGGAACCATAGATCCAATTGCCAACATCCATTGAATCATAGAAAAAGCAAGAGAGTTCCAGAAAACATCTAATTCTGCTTTATTGACTTGCCAATAGTCATTAACAAACTGTGTAAAATTCTTCAAGAGATTGGAATACCAGACCATGTTATCTGCCTCCTGAGAAATCTGTATGTAGCTCAAGAAGCAACAATTAGAACCAGACATGGAAAAACGGACTGGTTAAATTGGGAGGAGTTCATCAAGACTGTATATTGTTGCCCTGCTTATTTAACTTGTATGCAGAGTACCTCATACAAAATGCTGGGCTGGATGAAGCACAAGCTGGAATCAAGATTGCAGAGAGAAATAGCAATAACCTCAGATGTGCAGATGACACCACCATTATGGCCGAAATCAAAGAGGAACCAAAGAGCCTACTGATGAAAATAAAAGAGGAGAGTGAAGAAGCTGGCTTAAAACTCAGCATTCAAAAAACTAAGATCATGGTATCTGGTCCCATCACTTCATCGCAAATAAATGTTGAAACAATGGAAGCAGTGACAGACTTTATTTTCTTGGGCTCCAAATTCACAGCAGAGGGTGCCTGCAGCCATATAATTAAAAGATGCTTGCTCCTTGGAAGAAGAGCTATGACCAACCTAGACAACATATTAAAAAGCAGAGATAGTACTTTGCTGACAAAGGTCTGTTTAGTCAAAGCTGTGGTTTTTCCAGTAGTCATGTATCAATGTGAGAGTTGGACCACAAAAAATCTGAGTGCCAAATAATTGATGCTTTTGAACTGTGGCAGTGGATATGACTCTTGAGAGTCCTTGGGACTGCAGGGATATCAAACCAGTCAATCCTAAAGGAAATCAGTCCTGAATATTCATTAGAAGGAGTGATGCTGAAGCTGAAACTCCAATACTTTGGCCACCTG
>NW_011478650.1:4461-5339 GCF_000754665.1 Bison bison bison | reverse complement strand
ATTGGAGAAGGAAATGGCAACCCACTCCAGTGTTCTTGCCTGGAGAATCCCAGGGATGGCGGAGCCTGGTGAGCTGCTGTCTATGGGGTCGCACAGAGTCAGACACGACTGAAGCGACTTAGTAGTAGTAGTAGGTTAAAAAAAAATGCGCCTGTTCCGATTTGGACACAGTTATATGCTCACTCTAGCTATCATCTCTAATACAAAAAAAAAGTTGTGGCAAATGCTATTGATAGGTCTACACACTGTTGCTGACAGGAAAAAGTAGGGGGAGAGGGCTGCTGCTCATGGTGGGAAATTCTGAAGTTAAGAGTGAATGGTGTGGTGTTCTGCTGAGAGCTGTCCTCTGGGGTCTCCATTGGGGTTTCTTGTTTCCAGGGGGAAAGCAATAGAGAAACTGATTGGATGAAGAGGGAAAGAGAAGGAGGGTCTTTGCTATTCCATTGCTGTTTCTAGTGAACTTGAGTTTTCCATACATTCAATAAAAGTGGCAAAACTTGGTCTTTTGGTATTTCTTACTCTGTAGATAGAAAAACACATTTATATGAGAAAACATGGTACAAGTTGAAGAAGAGAAGAGTCAGGAATGCTCAGAGTCCTTGGTGAGAATTTAAATCAGAATTCTTCTCTGTAATCTGACCCACAATCCTAGGGGAAGATGGTCTTGGAAAAGAGATTTACACTGGGATATCTAATCAATTTAGCCAGATCCAAATGATTTTGAATCATGCTTTCCCATTTCTCCTTCCTTGTCCATAGTTTTTCATTTCTGTTTCTTCTGTTCAAATAAGACCATCTCTTCATCAAATGCTTCATAGACTTGGGACCAACTATGTTGTACCTTTTTAACATTATTATCATAATGAGACGGTCTACCT
>NW_011478650.1:0-1089 GCF_000754665.1 Bison bison bison | reverse complement strand
TTCCAAAGTGGATAAATGGGATTCTTCCCTCCAATGTTTATTTTTCATATGGAAAAAACCACCTTGAGTCAGAACGTTTGGACAAAGAAAGTGACTTCCTTAACTCTACTCCTCCCCCCAAAATAGATATTAATCTGAAACTGACTAAAGCAGAAGCTGTAGAAAAGAGAAGATGTCATGATGAGTATTCCATTCTGCTCACCACTCAGGTCCCAGATGGAAGTTTATGCAGTTAAACCATACAGGCTTCCAAATGGCCAGGAATGGAGAGACTCTGAAAGGTGAAAGCCCCTTGTCTTCACTGAGAGCAGGAAATACATAAGGCAGACAGAACCTGACCAACATCCCCTTAATCTAGAAAATTCCCACCATAGTCTTTAGCTTTGTTATTGAAGTGAGAAATTTTGCCTCAGTTTACAACCAATAACTCATCATGCCAATTGTTTGGCAAAACAGAAAGACCTCCTTTGGAGTTTGAATTTGTATAGTGCATCTCCAACCAAAACGTCCCTGAAGAGCCCACGAATGGATCTTAAGGGCTTCTCAACATGGCAAGTAAAACTTCATGTTCCTGAAAAGGAGGTCCAGATGTTCCAGCAAATTTTCAAAGGAGACCCTGCCTCTCAAAAGAGTCAAGACCATTCAACCAGCCCTACAGACACTCCATGAGTCCTTTTTGTCATAATCTCAAGGAGAAATAAGCCAAAAACTTGACCAGGGCAAGATCTAAGTTTACCTTTAACTCCAGGGGCTATTTATCCTCTGTCTATACATCTAGATCCATGATGGTGACTTCTCTGGACTCCAATATTCTTATTCTAAGGATTCAAAGTGAAATGAACAGTCACAGGACCTGGCTTATAGCAAATGGGCTCACAGTAGCTCACTGTGACCTATTTCCAGGAACTCTCTTTCTCCAGTGTCACTGGAAGAAATGAAATGAATAAGGAGAAAATGGAGGGGGTTCTTGTGAGGATTTGGAGGAGGGAATAAAGCTGAAACAGAAAAATCTGGGTGAGAAAGAATGCATGGAGAAGGGAAAAGAAAATGAACAAGAAAGGAGAAGAAATATGGAGAAGAAAAGAAATA
>NW_011478649.1:4983-5623 GCF_000754665.1 Bison bison bison | reverse complement strand
TGCTGATGGACATCTAGGTTGCTTCCATGCCCTGGCTATTATAAACAGTGCTGTGATGAACATTGGGGTGCATGTGTCTCTTTCAGTTCTGGTTTCCTCAGTGTGTATGCCCAGCAGTGGGATTTCTGGGTCATACAGAAGTTCTATTTACAGATTTCTAAGGAATCTCCACACTGCTCTCCATTTTGGCTGTTCTAGTTTGCATTCCAACCAACAGTGTAAGAAGGTTCCCTTTTCTCCACACCTTCTCCAGCTTTTATTGCTTATAGATTTTTTGATAGCAGCCATTCTGTCCAGCGAGAGATGATATCTCATTGTGTTTTGATTTGCATTTCTCTGGTAATGAGTGATGTTGAGCATCTTTTCATGTGTTTGTTAGCCATCTGTATGTCTTCTTTGCAGAAATGTCTGTTTAGTTCTTTGGCCCATTTTTTGATTGGGTCGTTTATTTTTCTGGAATTGAGCTGCAGAAGTTGCTTGTATATTTTTGAGATTACTTCTTTGTCAGTTGCTTCGTTTGTTATTATTTCCTCCCATTCTGAAGTCTGTCTTTTCACCTTGCTTAGAGTTTCCTTCATTGTGCAAAAGCTTTTAAGTTTAATTAGGTCCCATTTGTTTATTTTTGCTTTTATTTCCATTA
>NW_011478649.1:0-1004 GCF_000754665.1 Bison bison bison | reverse complement strand
AACCATACTTGGATCTCAGTAAGTGCTTGATAATCCTAAGGATTACAATTATCATCAGGTCTTCATTACCAGTACCAGTGATTTGCAGGGAGGAATTTTCTCAAATTCTCAGAGTTGTCCTGGACTGTAGATTGCTCATGCCCATTGAACAGATGGGGAAAGTGAAGCAGAGCCAGTGAGTGATTTGCCTGCTGCAGAAGTCAAAGCTAAGATTTGAACCCAGGTCTGTGTCTGTGTCTCTCCTCTCGGTATTCCACACTGTCTATCTGGGTCAGCAGGGTCAAATTAGGTAGGACATCAGAAGCTAAACAGTTTAGTGAGAGTGACCACATGACATGGATGATTTCTCTGTGCCTGTCTACTAGTCCCTCAGAGGAGGTCTCTAGGCCAGATTACGGATTCTCCAATCTGACTGGACATCAAGTTCACTCACAAATGGGTTAAAAACATAGATTCCTGGGCCCCTCTACAATTTACTAAGGCAGACTCTAGGAGGGTGAGGCCCAGGAATCTGTAATCGGACAGCTCCTATAGCGATTCTGCTGTAGCAAGTGTGACTTTCAAATGCTTCAAGATGAAGTTTGAAGCAAGGCTGGCAGCCTGGATGTCTCTCTGGCCTACAGGCCCTGAGATATCCTCTACTGTCATCCCATTGCCTTCCAGAGTAAAGCAAGTGCACCCTCTGCATCTTTTAGCAAAATATATAGGAAAAGGTGACTGATCAACTCATTCAATGATTCCCTCATTCACACTTATTTACTGATTCATTCATGCATTTACTCATTTTACAATCACTCACTCTTTCCTTTACTCACACATTCACCCATTTCCCTTGTCTCTCACATATACTCTCTTCATTAATCGAATGCTATCAAAAAACAAATGGCTCACTTAGTGGGTAAACTGAAGACAAATTAGTGAAGACTTAAGTCTCCTGGGGCACAAAGTACTCTGGGTGCTCCCCATCCACTATCTAACATGACACTAACGGAGACTAGGTTGGG
>NW_011478648.1:10234-10945 GCF_000754665.1 Bison bison bison | reverse complement strand
CAGCAGAAAAAGTTACCTTATGTATCTTATGCCTTCTGAATTATTTTATTAGCCATCTAAACTGTCATTCTTTTTCTAATCTTACCTTCTCACAACCTAGTCTCCTCTATACCAACCTTTTTAAATCATACTCTGATCAGACCATTGTTCTGCACAGAATCTTTCAATGTTTTCTCATCTCACTCAAGGCAAAATCCAGAGTCCTTACCTTATGACTTGCAAAACTCCATATGATGTACAACCCCACCTTCCTCCACCTCTTTGACTTTATCTCACATTATTTTTATCTTCAGTCAGTCACCAGGCTCCAGGTACAGAAGTCTGTCTACTGTTCCTCCAATTTACGCTGCATATTTTTGTCTCAGGGGTCTGAGAAACTGTTGTTTCCTCTGCCAAGAATGATCTTTCTTCAGATATTTCTGTGAATGATTCCATAGATCTTTATATGTTTTTGCTCACATGCAGCTTTATCCAAAAGGGCTTTCCTCAACATCCTATGTAAAATAGTAAACTATATCTTCATTCCTACTAACCTGTTTCATGTTTTTTTTTTAATATTGCTTGTCATCATCTGTCATAAATGAATATATTTATTCATTTGTTTAATATCTATTCACCTCGCCATAGTGTAAGCACCCAGAGAGTAAGGATATCAGACCTCATCAGTTTTGTTCACTGCTGCTTCCCTAGTGCCTAGAACCACATGTTTTA
>NW_011478648.1:5433-6763 GCF_000754665.1 Bison bison bison | reverse complement strand
TGAAGCTGCACTGCAAATGATATCTTACACTCTTTTTCCATGAAAGCATCATAGCCATTATTACATTGTTTCTCTAACTGAGTAAACATTTTGCTAGGTTGGTTTCTTTCAAAAAGAAAGGCCAAGACAAAGATTTGAGTTTTAGGTAATTTTTTTGAGAAGTGATGTAAGGAAACAAAATGAGGGAGGAAGACAGAAGAAAAAAATGGAACAAAATCAAAACGAGGAGTGGGGAGGTGATAATAAGTAGCTTTTGCTGAGAGCATCTGGTCCCCCAGAAAGGGATCGCTCTAAGTTACCAAGAACAATGGGACTGCCTCACTGCTAACTAGGTTGGCTGAGGCAGCTGAGGTGGCTGGGATCATTTACTTACTGATTATCATCCTTCACTGATTGAAAGTTATGTGGAGAGAGGTGCATGAGCTTATATACAGGACATAATCAGCTTACAACTGAGCAAACTGATAGTTCTGGAAAAATATCTTTAGATGGAGAAGAAAAAATAGATGCTGGTGCTTTGAATGAAAGCATTCGCCATGCTAAAAAATGTTCTCTGCTGAAACCTTCATACAGATGGTCAAAAATATTGAGAGGGACATCAACATCAACAGTGTCTGTATGCTAATAAAATGAAGTAACAAAGACCACATTTAGGCGGGAAATGTATCTGTTTTCTCCTTTATTAATTATTTCTAGTCGAGTTCAAGCTGATAAGTCAAGAGTTTTGCTTGGCAAGAGGAAGGAACATATCTAGAGAAGGGATATGATTTACATGTACACAACCAGATGGCTCTAGTTTCTGAACAGAATTCTTCTACAGTAGTTTGGTCCCAATCATTTTCTTCAATTTAGAAATCACTACCTGATTCATACTTATAAGGACTATATCAGGAGCTTGAAACGTCAGTGTAAAAATGTTGCATTTTAAATCTTAGGAATATTGAAATTCTAGTGTTTCAAGATAGTTTATTTATTACAACATTTTAGATCTAACTGCCACTTTAAATTTAGAGACAAACAAGTTTTAGAAAAGAAACAGATTTACTCTAGACACTTTTTTCATAGTGCTTTGATCCGATTAAAGAATACTCACTTCTCACACACACACTCCTTGTACCCGTAGTTCAATTCAGTTCAGTCACTCAGTCATGTCCGACTCTTTGAGACCCCATGAACTGCAGCACGTCAGGCCTCCCTGTCCACCACCAACTCCCGGAGACCACCCAAACCCATGTCCACTAAGTCGGTGATGCCATCCAACGATCTCATCCTCTGTCATCCCCTTCTCCTCCTGCCCTCAATCTTTCCCAGCATCAGGGACTTTTCAGAT
>NW_011478648.1:0-1532 GCF_000754665.1 Bison bison bison | reverse complement strand
TTTTGCTTGACTTGTGGATGTTACATTGTAGATACTCTGCTTTTACCTTCCTCTGAAGAGTGTTGATTTTCACTTTTGCTTTAAAAGGCTGTTAACTCTGTTGTCTTTATGATATGGCAGTAGCTGAAATGTCTGCTCAGTTCTCTGAGCCTTCTATTTCTTGCTTTCGTCTACATCACATTCTAGATGCTTTTATAACCCTGACATACATTCTGTGACTGTTCATGCCAATAAGATTACACTCTTGTTTTTGAGTTGTAGAGATTCCAAGTTTCCATGAACAGGGGTGCCTCACTTACAAAAAGTTGTTCGTACTTAAATGCTATAAGGTGCAAATCCCTTCTTTCAAAAGTGGATTCCTTCCACTTTCTGATTTTCTGCCTGCTTTGGATTATTCTCCACTACCTTTAACTAGTGTTTTTGTTTGTTTCATTTTGTTTTTCTTTGTTTGTTTTACTAGTTATCCGGACTTTATGGGTGTTATTTGCAGGAGAATTAATTATGGTGCAAGTTATACCATTCTTGCTGGAAAAGGATCTTATTCATTTTTTAATCAAACATTTATATACAATTTATTATGTGTCAGATTCTGTTTTGCTTTAGTTTCAATAAATTGTTTCTTTTGTTTTATAAATATTAACAGATTAACTCATAATACTATATCAGGTAGATAGTTATTTTCTCTATTTTACCAATTAGAAAAATAAAGCACATTATGTTTATCTAACTTTCCCAAATATACACAAGTGTAAAGGCAAGATTTTGACCCCTAGAAGCCTAGTGGCTATGGTATACTGCATTTTTTAACAGAGCCAACTATTGAATCAGACACAAATAGAAATTCCCAAAATTGCTTGGATTCATACATTTATACATAATGCATCAGATAGAAAAAAACACTATAAATACAAAGAATACATAGTACTGAAAAGGTCTAGGAGTTACTGTTATTATTGTCCTTTTCCAGTTTTTAATAGCAGTTCCAGAATAATCGGGTCACATCTGAAGAGAAGAAAGTAGATTTCTGGTTTGGAAAAAATAAGCTATTTCTAGCAAGCAGTACTACGTGTGAGAATGGATCAGATTATGTCAGAGAAAAGAAATTAAAGAATGAGAATGTGGTTTGACATGGCGAAAGATGACAGAAGAAAATTAGGAGGGGAGAAGCATAGTAGGCAAAGTGATGGTAAGTAAGTTAAACGAACAGGCAAAGGCAAAATAGAAAATATACCTAAGGAGAAAACATTCAGATAGATGTTATTTTTATAGGTAAAAATCTCAGGAATGTAAAATAATTACAGAAACTTTATAAGCTCTCTGGAGGAAAGATGTTATATAAGTATGATTTATTTTGCTTCTTGCTATGAGGAAGAATATTACATGAAAAAATATCTTTAGCAGGAAGGAGATTTTTTTGAATAGGATATGGAGGTTATATTAGCATTTCACATCAAACTTTGGATGCATCAGCTACTTCAAGAAAAAAAAAAAATCCAAAACTTCAAAATAAGTTTTTAAGGACTTACTCTGTA
>NW_011478647.1:9583-10270 GCF_000754665.1 Bison bison bison | reverse complement strand
GAAAAACCACGTGGTTCCCCCGTCATCGCAAGATGTAGCCCTGTGCCGCTACAGCGTCTCAGGAGAAGTCCGACTTTAGGAATTGGAGTTCGAAACGGTACTTGTCACCCTTGATGCGACCCACAAAGTGCCCCGACATCCCGGTCTCCCTCGAGGGGAACACCTAAGTTTTCCGGCACCACTTCCTCTGAGCCTCTTCTACCCTCCTGATCTGGACAGGAGGGTCGAATGCTCTGCTTTGTCTGGAAGGGGTTCCCGCCCTTCCGGTCGCACCTCAGGATGAGGCCTGTCTCACGACGACATTCCAGACGTGGCCTCGTGGGTGGTTCCGCATTCCGAAGGACCCCGATTTCCCGGTCCCCTCTTGATAAGAACCCGATGCCCGGACACCTCTTCGAACTCCACCCTGTGAATGAAGTCAACAGGAAGGGGCAGTGACTCGCCCGTGCATCGTCGGGAAAAAACCCCCAGGTTCCAAATACAGCTCGACAAGTGGCCTGTCTCCCCGGGAACACCTCGAGAGGCAAGCGGAGTTCCATGCCTCAACCCAAGACGAGGCCTGACTCTCCTTTCCCAAGTCTGCAGGGACCCTGCGATCGGAGTCTGAAATCAGAGGAACCCTGAGGTTCCTGCCTCAGCTGGAGATGAGGCCCTCTTCCAATGCACCAAACCCCGTGGAGTCCCGAG
>NW_011478647.1:4918-5914 GCF_000754665.1 Bison bison bison | reverse complement strand
GAAGTCAACACGAAGGGGCAGTGATTCGCCCGTGCATCGTCCGGAAAAGACTCCCAGGTTCCCAATCCAGCTCGACAAGTGGCCTCTCTCCCCGGGACACCTCGAGAGGCAAGCGGAGTTCCATGCCTCAACCCAAGATGCGGCCTGACTCTCCTGTCCCCAGTCTGCAGGGACCCTGCGATCGGAGTCTGAAATCTGAGAACCCTGAGGTTCCTGCCTCAACTGGAGTTGAGGCCCTCTTCCAATGCACCAAGCCCCGTGGAGTCCCGAGAGGCCCCTCCCACCTCCAGTTTCCTGACTTCTCAGAGCCACCATGAGAAGCCCCCTGAGGTCACCTGCACAAGTCGAGGGAAGCCAGGGTTTCCTACCTCAACCCGAGAAAGACCTCGAGAGACCTTCTTCAGCACGTCTCGAGGCCAGATTCCCCTACCATGCCTCGAGAGCAATGACGCGCTCCCCCTCGCGACTCGCATGGAGACCCGACTTTCCTGGCGCCCCACGAGAGGCTCACTGACCTCGCCGTCGTACCTCGTGAGAAACCGCACCCTGGGGCCGCGGTTCAAGAACCACCCCGAGACTCCCCCGTCATCGCGGAGATGAGGGCCTTCGTCTCCTGCATGGCCCAGAGGTCAACCTCGCGACCTCTCTCCAAACGCCTCAGGAGGCTTGACTCCCTTGGGTCCACCCAGTGAGCTCCAAGAGATACCCGTCGCGACTCGAGAGCAGAGCGGGGTTCTTTGCTTCCACTCGAGATGAATGCCTGTCTCCCCGGGTGCGTCTGGAATGCAATCCCGAGATCCTGGTCGCCCCTGGAGAGGGACATTGGCTTCTGGACACAAGCCTAGATGAGGTCTATTGGCCCTGCAGTCACTCGAGAGCAATCCCCAGCTTTCCTTCGCAACTCGAATGGAAGATTGGACTTCCCTGGGCCAACACAAGAGGCATCCTGAATTCCCCGTCGTAACTCGAGAATCCCGCCGCAACTCGAGAAAAACC
>NW_011478647.1:0-958 GCF_000754665.1 Bison bison bison | reverse complement strand
GAGAGGAACATTGGCTTCTGGACACAAGCCTAGATGAGGTCTATTGGCCCTGCAGTCACTCGAGAGCAATCCCCAGCTTTCCTTCGCAACTCGAATGGAAGATTGGACTTCCCTGGGCCAACACAAGAGGCATCCTGAATTCCCCGTCGTAACTCGAGAATCCCGCCACAACTCGAGAAAAACCACGTGGTTCTCCCGTCATCGCAAGATGAAGCCCTTTCCCGCTATACCGTCTCAGGAGAAGCCCCACGTTAGGAATTGGAGGTCGAAACGGTACTTGGCACCCTTGATGCGCCCCACCAAGTTCCCCGGCATCCCGGTCTCCCTGGAGAGGAACACCGAGGTTTTCCGCCAGCACTTCCTCTGAGACCCTTCGACCCTCCTGATCTCCACAGGAGGGTCGACTCCCCTGCTTTGTCTGGAAGGGGTTCCCGACCTTCCGGTCGCACCTCAGGATGAGGCCGGTCTCACGACGACATTCCAGACGTGGCCTCGTGGGTGCTTCCACATTGCGAAGCACCCCGATTTCCCGGTCCCCTCTTGATAAGAACCTGAAGCCCGGACACCTTTCCGAACTCAACCCTGTGAATGAAGTCAACACGAAGGGGCAGTGATTCGCCCGTGCATCGTCCGGAAAAAACTCCCAGGTTCCCAATCCAGCTCGACAAGTGGCCTCTCTCCCCGGGCACACCTCGAGAGGCAAGCGGAGTTCCATGCCTCAACCCAAGACGAGGCCTGACTCTCCTGTCCCCAGTCTGCAGGGACCCTGCGATCGGAGTCTGAAATCAGAGGAACCCTGCGGTTCCTGCCTCAACTGGAGATGAGGCCCTCTTCCAATGCACCAAAACCCTGTGGAGTCTCGAGAGGCCCTCCCACCTCCAGTTTCCCTGACTTCTCAGAGCCACCAAGAGAAGCCCCCTGATGTCACAAGTGGAGCACAAGTCGAGGGAACCCAGGG
>NW_011478646.1:5159-5836 GCF_000754665.1 Bison bison bison | reverse complement strand
TACCACATTATATAAATGGACAGAATATCAAGAAGATATGGACATCTTACATCAATGGACAGAATATCATTGACCTTGAATGATGCATTAGAGTAGATGGATTTTAGATAGATAGATAGGTAGATATATATTATAGAACATTCCATCCAAAATAATTGGAAAACACTTTCATTTCAACCGCACATGGTACATTCTCCAGGATAGACTTCATGCTAGACTGCAAAAAAATGATTCAAAAAATTTAAGAAGATTAAAATCATATCAAGGAATTTTTCCAACTACAGGAGTATGAAAATAAAAACCAACTATATAGAAACTACAAATCCACAAAAGATGTGAAGTCTAAACAATGTGCTATCAAGCAGTCAGAGGGTCACTTATGAAATAAAAAATAAAACAAAATAAAATAAAAAGATACCTGGAGACAAATGAAAATAGAAGCACAGTGATACAACATATATGGAATGCAGCAAAATCAGCAATCAGAGGGAAGTTTATAGTGATATAGGTCTACTTCCTTTAAAAAAAAGTCAAAATAAAAAATCAAAACTCACACTTAAATAAAACTAAAATAAAAAACAAAGTTAGAAGAAGGAAGGAAATAATGGAGATCAATGTAGAAATTTTTTAATGGATACAAAGCAATAGAAAAGACAAATGAAAATAAGAATGGATTC
>NW_011478646.1:0-1038 GCF_000754665.1 Bison bison bison | reverse complement strand
AATCAACCTGCCTGACTTCAGGCTCTACTACAAAGCCACAGTCATCAAGACAGTTTGGTACTGGCACAAAGACAGAAATATAGATCAATGGAAAAAATAGAAAGCCCAGAGAGAAATCCATGCACCTATGGACCCCTTATCTTTGACAAAGGAGGCAAGAATATACAATGGAGAAAAGACAATCTCTTTAACAAGTGGTGCTGTGAAAACTGGTCAACCACTTATAAAAGAATAAAATTAGAACACTTTCTAACACAATACACAAAAATAAACTCAAAATGGATTAAAGATCTAAATGTAAAACTGGAAACTATAAAACTCCTAGAGGAGAATACAGACAAAACACTCTCCGACATAAATCACAGCAGGATCCTCTATGACCCACCTCCCAGAATATTGGAAATAAAAGCAAAAATAAACAAATGGGACCTAATTAAAATTAAAAGCTTCTGCACAACAAAGGAAACTATAAGCAAGGTGAAAAGACAGCCTTCAGAATGGGAGAAAGTAGGGGGAGGAGCCAAGATGGCAGAGGAGTAGGATGGGGAGAACACTTTCTCCCCCACAAATTCATCAAAAGAGCATTTAAACGTCAAGTAAATTCCACAAAACAACTTCTGAATGCTGGCAGAGGACATAAGGCACCCAGAAAAGCAACCCAATTCTTCGAAAGGAGGTAGGAAAAAATATAAAAGACAAAAAAAGAGACGAAAGAGGGAGGGACGGAGCTCCGTCCCGGGAAGGGAGTCTTAAAAAGAGAGAAGTTTCCAAACACCAGGAAACCTTCTCACTGATGAATCTGTGTCGAGCTTTGGAAGCACAGAGGGCAGCATAACAGGGAGAAAAAATAAATAAACAATTAAAACTTGCAGATTGTGAGCCCTACGGTAACTCCCCCAGAGGAGAAGCAGCGCAGACGCCTGCACACGCCATTGGCAAGCGGGGGCTGGGCAGGGAGGCGCGGCGCGGGCTGCATCGCTCAGAGTAAGAATCTGGCCTGAATATCCTGAGCACTATCTGAGCGAAATAATTTGGGCT
>NW_011478645.1:9312-10288 GCF_000754665.1 Bison bison bison | reverse complement strand
TCTCTCACAAGAGCAAAGGAAAAAAAAAAGAAAATCAACCTTCTTCCTCCCAATACATCAACAAATATCTTCTAACATTTCATTGACTTGGTATCACTGGACCATTCCTGAACTTTCCCTTTGACAGGACAGTGGTATGCATTGACTGGTGAAGGCCTGGCTTGCCTGAACCAATAACCAAGGCATAGGGGATAGACTTACTTTGATCATGTTACACGGTGGTGCACCAACTCTTGAAGCTGGGAGTGAGATCAGTTCCACTGTCTTCAAATTTTATGACTGCTGAACAATGGTGAAGACATGGCATGGATAGTGGGCTGGGAATGATATCAGTCACTATAATACATTGATACAACAATCATACCTCTAGGAATGTTTCCTAAAATATACTAACCCACATGAACAAATAAGTATGTTCAGATGTTTTCATCAGTAAATCAGACATACATATTCAAATGCATGTGCACATACACATATACACCCATTTATTATACTTGTATATACATGGTTTGCATACAAGATATCTGGAGGAATAAACAAGAAACTGACAGTGGGCATCTCTGGAAAGGGAACTGAGGGAACAGGGGTTATAATTTCAATTGTATATCCTTTTATATTGCTTGTGTTGTTTTTTGCCATGTACATGTATTTTTAGAAAAAAAATATTATTAGTTATAGGTTTCTAACCTGTAAGATTGTCAAAGATAAAAATATTTCTTACTAGTTTCTTTATTGGTCAAAATGGCCGAGCAGGAAGACTGAGCTCACCTCCTCTCACTGGCACCACCAAAATCGCAACTATTTGATGAGAGCAACTATTGATGAGAAAGACCAGAATCTAGCAGAAAAGATCTCCTACAACTAAAGTCGTAAAGAAGGAACCACAATGAGATGAGTAGGAGGGCCAGAGTCACAGTATAGTCGAGACCCATACCCCAGAGTAGGCAACCTATAGATGGGAGAATAATTACAATTA
>NW_011478645.1:4668-5485 GCF_000754665.1 Bison bison bison | reverse complement strand
AAAGACACACACAGATTGAAAGTGAGGGTATGGAAAAAGGTATTCATGCAAATGGAAATCAAAAGAAAGCTGGGGTAGCAATACTTATATCAGACAAAATAGACTTTATTTTATAGGTTATTAAAAAATTTATTGGAATTTAGTTGCTTTACAATGTTGTTAGTTTCTGCTATAGAGCACAGTGAATCAGCAATATGTATAATACATCCCCTTTGTCACCACAGAGTACTGAGTAGAGTCCACTGTGCTATATAGTAGGTTCTTACTACTTATTTATTTTATACATAGTAGTGTATATATCGGAGAAAGGGCAATGGCACCCCCACTCCAGTACTCTTGCCTGGAAAATCCCATGAATGGAGGAGCCTGGTGGGCTGCAGTCCATGGGGTCGCTAAGAGTCGGACACGACTGAAGCAACTTAGCAGCAGCAGCAGCAGTGTATATATATCAAAACAAAGACTGTAACAAGAGACAAAGAAGGGTATTACATAATAATTAAGGGATCAATCCAAAGAAGATATAACAGGGATTTCCCTGACTGTCCAATGGTTAAGACTCTGTGCTTCCACTGTATGGGGCACAGGTTTGATCCTTGGTCAGGGAACTAAGATCTTGCATGCTGTGGCAAAGCTTCCTCACAGAAAGAAGCTATAACAATAGTAAATATATATGCACCCAACATAAGCACACCTAAATACATACAGAAAATATTAACAGACATAAAGGGAGAAACTGACAGCAACACAATCATACTAGGTGATTTTAACACCCCATTTCCATCAATGGACAGATAATCTAGATGAAAAATTAGCAAGG
>NW_011478645.1:0-229 GCF_000754665.1 Bison bison bison | reverse complement strand
CCAGCATCAGGGTCTTTTCAAATGAGTCAGCTCTTTGCATCAGGTGGCCAAAGCACTGGAGCTTCAACTTCAATAATTCTAATGAATATTCAGGACTGATTTCCTTTAGGATGGACTGGTTGGATCTCTTTGAAGTCCAAGGGACTCGCAAGAGTCTTCTCCAACACCACAGCTCAAAAGCATCAATTCTTCAGCATTCGGCTTTCTTTATAGTCCAATTCTCACATCC
>NW_011478644.1:23334-24506 GCF_000754665.1 Bison bison bison | reverse complement strand
GAAGATATTTATATATAATTTATCTTTCTAAGTTGTCATGTGGCAAAAGACCGCTTGCTGTGCAGCAGACTTCTCTTGGTACTTAGAGAGAATTACGTGATTAAATAGAGACCTGAAAAGTTTTGAACAAGCACCAAAGAAGAAAAGGTTTCCTCTTCAAGCCTTAATGAAGTGAGCTCATTCCTCCTCCAACATCAACTTAGCCCTGTGTAGTTTGTTTTCTTGCGGGTTAATCACTGACCAGAGCCGCAGTGCGGACCACCAGTTTCCAATAAACCATAAAAGGCCGATCAGCAGCCATTGTGCTTTTCTGTAGGGCTTAGCAGACAGCAGCTGAATAAACCTGTTCAAAGTCAGAACAGTCAAGCAGGAGCGCAGAGGCCCAACTGGTGCCTCTGGTGAATCCTGAAAAGCAAATTAATTTATTAGAACATAATTGATAGCATGTGCAAATACACTAGCCAAAGACTCCCCTGTGCTAATTTTGGCATAATTAAATATGGGCAGCTAATGAATAGTGTTCTGGGAAAGCAACATTATGATAAATATCCAATTATTACTTACTGTATCCCATACTTGATTATGTTATATGCAGGCCGATGCCTCTGCTTTTGGGGCTTAAAGAAAAATCCAGAGGGAAAGAAAAGACCTAACAAACTGATTCCTCTGAATTAAGATTTAAATAAATGCTGTTGCGAGTGAAATACGCCCAGAAAGAGAATTACTTGAATATGCAGGGAAAAGAGGACATGAAATCTATCAATTATATTTTCATGTAAATGCACATGTTCTTTCTTCTTTGGAGAGTTTCACATTTGTGAGTCTATTGAAAGCCTCTGTGCAAACGTTGTCTAAACAAGGGCTTCCCTTAAAGAAAAAAAAAACCCCCCACCTGCCAAGGTAAAGACAGCGAGCCGCTGGAACTGCAGAGCAAACGCAAACCAACAGCCAACATGCTGCTGGCTCTATGGGGTCGTCTGACACCACTTCTCTTTTGTTTCGACCCTTTCCCTCAATCTTGCTTTGGAAATTACTGCCAAAAACAGTGCTCCCCGCGGGTCAGGACCTGAGATTCAGCAGTCTCTCCAGACTCACAGTGCTGTAACAACTCCATCAGGCAGTTTCTGATGTGGCCGTTGGCTCCTGACTCCAACAGGTTAAGAAAACAAAAC
>NW_011478644.1:18829-19798 GCF_000754665.1 Bison bison bison | reverse complement strand
TCCAAAATATATTTTAACCATGACAAAGTCAACAGACATAATCCTGGCTGCCAGGATCCTTAAATAAACTCCCCTCACAGAACCTGAAGACTGAACCAAAGAGTTTAAGTAGAAACTCCTATTGTCAGAAGTAAAATGCCTTTTATGTACATGACAGGACTGCAGAATTAAATATTGGTAAGCCATGGTGGACAACATGAAATTTATTCAGATGTCTAATGCAGTACCTTCTCATTCTACTTCCCTCTAATATATATAATAAAAACATCTCACCAAATCTATAAGTAAGTGCTTTGTGGAACATCTGCTGAGCGCCTACTATATTCCAGGCATGTATATGCATGTCCACTTTGAAGGAATTCTCTCAAGAAGGT
The DNA here is from genome assembly GCF_000754665.1 of Bison bison bison. Lineage (NCBI taxonomy): Eukaryota > Metazoa > Chordata > Mammalia > Artiodactyla > Bovidae > Bison > Bison bison. Next base: position 19,424 of record NW_011478644.1, on the reverse strand, counting down.
GAGGTCCACATCAGTTGCCCATTTTGCAGTACACTGTGCTATGCTGCTTCCTTTCCTTAATTAATTCAATGAACACTGAATTAGCATCTACTACATTCCAGGTAGTGTAAGTTGCTAAAGATAAAATGACAACAATATAGACACAGTCTCTGTCTTCTTAGAGCCTATAATCTAGTTAGGGAAGCAAATATTAAACAAATAAAGACATGAGTAATTGTTTAGTTACAGTTGTGCTAAGTAGCACAAAGAAAACTCAGAGCACTGCGAGAGCTGAATCTGGACACATCATCTGGTCTAGGTAAAGAATGGGGAGGCAAAGGGAAGAAATGGCAAGAGCTCTTAAGAAGAGGGAAGGGCAACGATGAATAGAAAGAAACTTGGTGCATTTGAGGACCTACAAGGAGAACAAGGGGGTGGAATTTTGCGAACAAGGCCAAGACTGGTAGAAGATAAGTTAGACAATAGATCATGCAGCGCCTAATTTGTGCGCTGTTTCCTAAAATTTGATTTCAAGTCTACTGCAAAGATTTGAAATGGTTTGGAGCAAGTGAGTAATATGACTAGATTGTTGTTATCCACTCTGACTGCTGTGTGG
>NW_011478644.1:18330-18448 GCF_000754665.1 Bison bison bison | reverse complement strand
TCAAACTCATGTCCATAGAGTTGGTGATGCCATCCAGCCATCTCATCCTCTGTCGTCCCCTTCTCCTCCCACCCCCAATCCCTCCCAGATTCAGGGTCTTTTCCAAAGAGTCAACTCT
>NW_011478644.1:13377-14929 GCF_000754665.1 Bison bison bison | reverse complement strand
GACAGGGAGGCCTGACGTGCTGCGATTCATGGGGTCGCAAAGAGTCAGACACGACTGAGTGACTGATCTGATCTGATCTGATCTGACTAAAGCTACATGATTAAACAACCCAACACAACTCTTATTCATGGAAAATGGTGGTGCCACCAGTGCACAAATTATACGTTTAGTAAACGAAGTTGAAATATTCTCCTGGTTTTCAAACTAACTATGATTTGTGGAATATTGACCTTTAAAAAAGTATTTATAGCCACCTCCTAAGTTATGTCTAAGCTTTAAAAGGGCACTGTTTTTATACCTCATGAATCAGAATATTCATGTAACATCATTAAATTTTCTAACCCTTTAAAATGCTTGTTAATAATAAGTTTTAAGGGCATGAGCTATTTTCCCTCCTTTAGGCAATCAAAGAACAGTCAAAAGTAAAGTTTATGGGGTTAATAGTGAACAGCATTCACAGAGATGAACACCAGTGTGGATATTTTCCATCTCAATGATGAAGAGTTTTTTAACTGGCTATCTCAGATTGTACCTATTCTATCCATGGAATATCGTAAAGAAACAAAAGCATTTTTGAAACTAGATCAGGAGAACAAAAATACATAACAGATCTAATCAGAACTGTCTGAGAATAGAGATCAACTTGCTTTCAACTTTTTCAAGAATTTAGTGCTTTTTTCATGTACTATGGAGACAATTTAGGGTTTTAAACAATTTAGGGTTTGTTTTCTTGTTTTCAGTACACTGACCTCCAATCATCACCAACATGCTGGTCTCCTCACATGTTCCCTATTCAACATATGAGCTTCTTAGCTGGGAACAAAGCAGATTTATGAGACAAATGTAGTTAATGTTTCAAGACCTATCACTGAGAGGGGCTGTACAATGCATTCACGTGGTCATGTGTTATTGCAAAATTTATAAAAGTAAGGTATTTTTCTATTATTCTTCTTACAAATCTAACCCCCTCCCCAAATTATAAATGCTTTAGGCACCACAAAGCCTGGCTCCCTCTCTGGTCAGAAAACTGTAAATGATCATTCAAGCCGTACAAAAAAAAGTACCTTATGCCTCGAAGGCCTTTTCCAAGCCAGCTATACAGAGGTCAGGTCAAACCACAAAGGACCTTCGTTTTTTGTTTGCTTGTTTCTTTCTCATTTTTAAAACTGAAGTATAGTTGATTTACAATGTGCTAGTTTCAGATGTACAGCAAAGTGATTCATATATATATATGTAATATTTATATTCACAAAAGACCTTTTTAATCAGAATTTTAAACCTGCAAGAGAACCTTGGAAAATAACACGTAGAAGATAAAGTCTATAATGGTTCCACATTTTCTTGAACCTTCTAATAGTCCCAATATATCTTGGATTTTAAAAGCCAATGATCGTATGTATCTTTGACTTCCAAATATGTTGAATTCAACTTTTATTCTAGAAGAAAACAAACTAAGACTGAAAAACATATCCCTGTTATAGAGCACATCATTTACCAGCCCATGGACTGGGCTCTGTTCTCCAAGAGCAGGGTTCTTTCCTGTGACTTGCTT
>NW_011478644.1:8271-10152 GCF_000754665.1 Bison bison bison | reverse complement strand
ACTTGAACAGTCAGGCAGAGGGGCAGGGTGCTTTTAACCAAGCCATTATGTATGATTATAATAACAAAAGCAGCAAAAGGTAAGACAAAGAAACAGTTCCATTATGGGGTCAGAATTGGCTTCTCTCCTGAAAAGAAGAGGCCTAAACAGATTCCCAAGAAGCACAGACATTTATGGGGCAACCAGAAGACGAGGTCTATGCAAAAACAAGAAAGAAAAGAAGAGACAAAGGAAGAAACCCAGAGAGGGTGGTGTCATGGAAGCCAAGGGAAAGAGTATTTCCAGGAGGAAGCAGTCATGCCTCACTGATGCTACAGACAGATCAAGTAAGATGCAGATCAAACACATCCACATCCATGATCAACAGTGAGGCTGTCCGTAACCTTGATGAGCATCACCAGGAAGGGTGATAAAAAAGGAGACCAGAGGGGGAGATGCCTCTTTCAGGAAGTTTGGTGGTGAGTGGGGAGAAGTGCTAAGGTGTATATTGTCTCATTTGATCCTCAACCACCTTACGACATAGGCCCTAGTATTTTACAAATAAGAAAAACAAGGCAGAGAGAGGTTAAATAGCTTTTCCAGAATTACTAGTATTACAACTAGTATGTGACAGAGGCAGGACTTGAACCCAGGCAGTCTGGCTCCTGGGCCTGTGTGATGATCATCATAATAATGTTAGAGCTACTGTTTATTGAGCATTCTTCCTCTTTCAGACTTTGGGGTATGTATGCCACACATATTATGTCATTTCATCATGACAACAGCACTGTGACATAGATACTTATTATTTTCCTCCATTCTACACATAAGGAAAATGAGGCTCAGAATTATCTCCAATGACATGTTTTCTATAGGAAAACTAGCCCTGATTTTTCCATTCTAATTTATAGAAACTATTTCTGGAACATAACATCTAATTCAAGTACTTGGATATTTACACCTGCAATGTAGATATTTCTAATTTGCCTTCCAAGCAATGTTCTTTTAAGTGGCCGATTGGTAAAGTATGTTACCTGACTAAGAAGGCAAAAGAAAAGGAAATGGGCTTTAATGGTAGAACAATGGCTAACAATAATGTTATAGTTGTATAATACTTTAATGTTTAACAAAAAACTCTAACATATAATATTTTATTTGATCCTCCCCAAAGAAGAGCTTCCTGAATATGAAAGTTCTAAGACCCTAGAATACAATACCTAAGGGAAACCCCACCTCAGGAGGCTTGCTGTTGTTATTTTATCAGGTACAAACAGCTATTGTGTCTGTGAGGGTGAAAAACAGTTCCCTCTGGAGGCAGAGGGATGGTCTAGTTTAGAGTAGACTCGAAATCATTTAAAGTCTTTGAAATCGTATGAGAACATTGAATTCATCTCCATATTCTAAGGCAGAGATTCCTAATCTTCTGGGCACTAGCGTACCTGATTTTCAATCCCACCTACCTTGGTCCTAAAGGTATTATAGGGCCTATTTTTAAAAACAGTAATTAAAATCAATTTTATTTTGAAAATGGTAAAGTCATCTAAGATTACCAGAGCTATCTAGTGTGTCACAAGACAATGGTTGGGACTTGGGCTGAAACCTCAATCCTATACCTAAAAACATTACCATCTGAATGATGAATTATGAATAAAGGTAGATTAAAATGGGATAAAATTAACTGATTCAACATACATTTACCAAGTGCCTCCCTATGCACAAGTCATTGCGCTGAGTACTGAAGTCCTCAAAGATCACTGTGGGAGCTTCCCTGGTGGTCCAGTAGTTAGGACCTCATGCTTTCACTGCTGAGGGCCTGGGTTTGACCCCTGGTCAGGGAACTAGGATCACATAAGCCACGTGGCATGGTAAAAAAATAAAGTATTATTCCCAGCTTCCTCAAAA
>NW_011478644.1:4726-5305 GCF_000754665.1 Bison bison bison | reverse complement strand
CTTTGCCTTTCGCTTCTCTTCTTTTCACAGCTGTTTGTAAGGCCTCCTCAGACAGCCATTTTGCCTCCTTATATTTATTTTTCTTGGGGATGGCTTTTGTTACTGTCTCCTGTACAAAATCATGAACCTCCATCCACAGTTCTTCAGGCACTCTGCTACTAGATCTAATCCCTTGAATCTATTTGTCACTTACACTGTATAATCATAAGGGATTTGATTTAGGTCATACCTGAATGGTCTAGTGATTTTCCCTACTTTCTTAAAATTAAGACTGAATTTTGCAATTAGGAGCTCATGGTCAGCTCCAGGTCTTGTTTCTGCTGACTGTACAGAGCTTCTCCATCTTTGGCTGCAAAGAATACAATCAATTTGATTTCAGTATTGACCATCTGGTGATGTCCATGTGTAGAGTCATCTCTTATGTTGTTGGAAGAGGGTGCTTGCTATGACCAGTGTGTTCTCTTGACAACTCTCTGTTAGCCTTTGCCCTGATTCATTTTGCACACCAAGACCAAACTTACCTGTTACTCCAGGTATCTCTTGACTTTCTACTTTTGCATTCCAATCCCCTGTGATGGA
>NW_011478644.1:0-828 GCF_000754665.1 Bison bison bison | reverse complement strand
CCTCTAGAAAGCCGTTCAAAAGCAGAAAAGGAAATTACAGGGAATAGAAGAGATGATATTTATTAAGGGAAAATAGTCTTCTCAAAATGAGATGAAGGGACACTATATGAGAAGGAAAAAATACTTGAGGAAAACTGGGTCATTTGACTGCATTTTTTTCTGTAGATTAAAAACCCAGCTCAAAAGACAACTGGGATATATTTGAAAGGTTAGGATCTTGTTCTCCTATTGATAAGATTTAATAATAACCATAGAGATAGCTTGGTGAAAGAGAAAACTAAACAAGGCCTGAAGGGACGCACCCCACAGAACCAAACCCCAAGAGGAGCTGTCATAGGGTGGTAAAAACCAATGTTCAGTTAAGGTTTCCATATTTTCCTCTGGGGAGGAAAAAAGAAATTATTAATTAGTACTGGTTTGCTATTTGTTTTGAAAAAGAAGCAGTTTAAACATGAGAGACAATACATATAAGGCACTTAGCACAGTGCTTGAAACACAGCATGTGCTCAGTAGAAGTTAGCCATTTGTATTAATATTATAATATACATACTATATATTATATATACATATATAGTGTATAATACACAACACAGTATAAGGGGAACTGACTCTGATTTCAGCTGCAGTTAAAGGAGTGACCACTGGGCTGGAAATAGGCTATTATACAATTGTAGTCCTGGCTCAGCCACTGTCTGTGTGACCTTGAGCAAGTCACTTCCCCTCCTGGGGACTCAGTCTCCCCATGGGTAAAAAGGGCTAAGTAAGGCATAAGGTCCTTGCAAACTCCTGGATTCTATCCAAACACCCTGCCGCCGCTGCTGCTGCTAA
>NW_011478643.1:18363-19522 GCF_000754665.1 Bison bison bison | reverse complement strand
GTTGAGTTTGTGTGCATTGTGAAGTATAAAGGTCAAGATACATTTTTAATAGGAATCTCAAGTTGTTCCAGCACCATTTGTTGAAAAGGCTAGTATTTACTCCTGGCAGCTTGATTGAAAGTCAATTGAACATGTATATGTGGGTTTATTTCTAAACTTTCTATTTTGTACATTTGAACTACTTATCCATTGTTTTACCAATAATACACCATCTTGATGACTGGAGCTTAACAGTAATTCTTGCATTCAGGCAGAATAGTACTCCAATTTGGTCCTCCCTTTGAAATGTCATTTAGGCAATTCTAGGTCCTTCAAGTTTTAATATTCATTTTAGAGTCAGCTTGCAAATTTCTACAAAAAATATTCTTTTTCAGGACATTGTAACAATCCATGTAAAATAATCAACAAACCTCTCATCTCTTTAGGAACACCTTAGGTGATGTAAAAGGCCGATAGCTACTGAGTATTTTTCTAACTGAGAAACACTTATGATGGCTTTAATCTCCGCCAAGTATCTTACAATGATGGCTTTAATCTCTGCTAAGTATTTTACAAGAGTCTTGAAATGATAACCAGGAGATTGGAAGTGAATGTTTTTTAAACAGTCAAGTCCGTGTGTGTTTTTATACTCTGCATACATGGACAAGAAGAGAGAGTGACTCTGTTATGATTGCAAAGCATATATGTGGATATATTGATGAAAGACCAATCTTGTGGAATTTGCAACATAGAAAATACACTAATAATGGACATTCAAGATTAGTAACACTTAATGGTAAGGTAAACTGTTATGCCTTTGGGCCAAATCTGCATTTCTATGTGAGACAATGAGTTCAATTTTTCTGTGCTTCATCCTTCAGGAAAAATCACCTTAACTTAGTGACAAATTCTTCTTGAAGCAATCCTAAAATTAAGGGATACTATCATATTAATATGTTGTTTCACATGTTCTGACTTTATTCAATTTAGGATCACGAGGATTTCTTAGGTTTTAGGTTTAAGTATCCATGTGAACGTGAAGTAGCTCAGTCATGTCCGACTCTTTGCGATCCCATGGACTGTAGCTTACCACAGTTACACATATTTATTCTCTCTCATATAAGCCCCTTCCACTGACAAATTAGCCAAGAAAATTCCAATTTGTACTTTTGATGGTTCA
>NW_011478643.1:13523-14938 GCF_000754665.1 Bison bison bison | reverse complement strand
TTGGTGATGGACAGGGAGGCCTGGCGTGCTGCAATTCATGGGGTCGCAGAGAGTCGGACACGACTGAGCGACTGAACTGAACTAACTGACAGTGATTCAGTATGTATATATATAGAAATATATATAAGTCCTTGTTGCTTATCTATTTTATACATCAATCAGTCCTTTTAGTGAACTAGGCCCCTCTGCTCTGGGCCTGTTGTCATTCTTTAGTGGAAGAGTTTGTTCCTACAGGATGATGTTAAGTTCTACACAGCAGATGGAGCTCAAGAACAAAGTTGCTCTTGGGAGGACCAAGGCTCAGGCCCTACTGTATTTTGTAAAATTGGCCACTGAAGAACTAGAGTACATGTAGAGACCATCACATTCTCAGAGGTCTGTGCCCTATTTAGTGAGGAACTGTAGAGATAACTGCGGATATTTGCCTTAGAGAGACCTGCAGATAACACGATGATGGTCTTTACAAACTGCAAGTACACCCACATGGGAGAATGATTTGGAAGTAAAAGGAGTTGATTTTTGGGGACAAGGAAGAATTTTTTTTTATAATAATTAGAATTGCAGAGGGGCTTCTTATGAGGTGATGAATTAGGATGGCATTATTATGGAATTTGTAGTCAGATAAAGAACAAGTATTGTATCCAGGTCCCATCACTTGCTAACTTTGTGACTTTAGACAACTGACTTAAAATATATGAGCTTCAGACTCCTTATCTGTAAAATGGCCTGCTAGAGTTGTATTAGGAAAACTTCATGATAATGTCCATGTGTACCACCTAGAACAGTACTTGGATAGTGGGACCTTCTTCCCTCTCTGCAGGATCTTCAACTGAGTTGAAAGCTCCCATGGGGAATTGAGGCAGTAAACTGAACCAGATGATATCTAAGTTCTCTTCCAACTCTATGATCCTGCCTACTTTATTTTAATTTGTGTTTGACTAGTTTTGTTCTCAAATCAGACAGTGAGATATAATAATATGGTATATATTTCTGTGTAAAATTTTCACCTCAAAGTACTTAATACTTATTAAATGGGTAACTATAGAGTGTCACACAAATATACTCACAAATTCAGATGATTAATAACACTAAAATCCGATTGCATTTCCTCTGTATATCTATTTTAATAATTTATGCTTATGAGTTTAGAATGAATGCCAGATTCCATCTGTATTCAGCACTTGCAGCCAATTTCCATCTTCAGGAAGTCATAAAGCATAAGGCATTCAGTATGAAGTCTTCTCAATTGTCCATATGACTGTTCAGACAGCAGCAAAAAGATTTGGTCTGTGAAGAAATGCAAGTTGCCCTCATAAGGTTAGAAACCAAGTTTGACTCTTCTTATTCAGCTATTTTACATCTTATATCAGTGAACTGATCTAAACTTTTGCTGATCCTTTTTACATTTTTAGTCT
>NW_011478643.1:8614-10397 GCF_000754665.1 Bison bison bison | reverse complement strand
CACACTTGCATTGAATTTCCCTTAGACATATCCAAGTATTGAGCGTTTGGATCAGAATTCTGTCCTGGATCACAACTCCACTGTGTTGAATGTCCAGACCAGACCCTGTTTCCTTTATGCTAGTATTTCCATCCATCTAGTGATCTGTTTCTCTACCCAACCATCCTTTATCTAGGAACTATTTAGTAATGTTTACTGGGGCAATCAGATCCCGAGAAGCTCAGTGTACTGAGGACACAACCTATAGAAAGATGTTTACTAGGTCTTGGGGATACCAAGATGAATAAATAGTAGAAATTTGAATAAAATAGACACAATTCTCATACTCAAGACACTAAAGTCTAAAGAAGAAAACAGCACTTATAGTTCAATGTGGCAAGTGCTGATGATAAATATAGTGTTATGGGAACACAAAGACAGGTCCCCTAATCCAGTCTGGAGGTACAGGAAAGACATTTCAGAAGTAGGATAGCTAGAAGTTAGGGTAGGGATAGATATTGCAAGAAGTAGAAGAAATTTATAGACTTAAAATTAAGAGAATGTATTCAGGAAAGATTGCTGACATGTTTGCTATGGGTTTCAGTTCAGTCACTCAGTCTTGTCCAACTCTTTGCGACCCCGTGGACTGCAGCACTTCAGGCTTCCCTGTCCATCACCAACTCCTGGAGCTTGCTCAAACTTATGTCCATTGAGTTGGTGATGCCATCCAACCATCTCATCCTCTGTCATCCCCTTGTCCTCCTGCCATCAATCTTTCCCAGCATCAGGGTCTTTTCCAATGAGTTAGTTCTTCTCATCAGGTGGCCAAAGTATATGGGTTTGGGGGTTGTCAAAAAATCAAAAACATGGGCAATTAAAACTAAACTAGGCAGATACTATGAGTGGAGCTCTACTGCAATGGCTTGGAAGGCAGTTGCTGTGCTCAATTATTCAGCTTTGTTTCAATAGTTTCTTATGAGCTCTTTCAAATGAGTTCACATTTAGGGCTTATTTAACATCCAAGGTCATGATAACATTTTGTCCTTAGCTCAAAGCAGAAAGTACCTAGAGAAGAACTTACTCTTTAGATTTGAAACTTAAATTTAATTTGTGCTTCTCATATGATTACTTAGTCAAAATGTTGTTTAATAAAAGTTATTCTGTGTCTCCAGTAGATTTATTAGGTCCTGGTAAGATTTTTAGAAAAGACTCACTGATTTTGTAGGATCATGAATGACTGAGTCAGGGATTTGCAGTTTCTTCCTGATCCTACCACTGACTCATTTCAGCCCTATCTTTAAACCTTCTTCTTTTGTGAGGTCATAATCTTTTTTCTTACAAAGAAAACAAAATTTCAATTTTTTAGAAGTGACTGCTGTGTTGATATAGGTATCAGTGATTTATTCAGAAAGGTGGAAATGTAGATGGCTCATGAATAGAAGTGACTTACAGAGTATGAGCTAAGTTATAACCTAGAAAACTGAGCTAGTAATTAAAAACAAAACAAAACAAAACAAAAAAACCTCTGCAAAAATTCAACCAGTCCTAGTAGATTGTTATAATCTGGCAAACAGGTAAATTAGATATTTCTGGAATTTCTAATTGTTTGGCAGTTCTGACATCTTAGAAATCAAACCATAGTCAAAAGTCTCTGAGTACTGCGTTGGGGACACAGTACAAGGCTCAGTCTTGAAATCACAACAGAGGAGTAGCAAAGACCAAACAAAATTTCAGTATTAAAGGATGAGGCAAAGCTGGGAACAAAGAAAGCTGATGAGAGCAGTGGTTTGGTAACAACCTGGAC
>NW_011478643.1:4387-6043 GCF_000754665.1 Bison bison bison | reverse complement strand
AATGCTTTGCCAAAAATATTCTTGAAACTGAGCAATTTAGAAAGCTATTTTGGAAAGTAATTGCAAGAATTTTCCACTATAAGTTTCGTTTTCTTTTTTTCATTAAAATCTCAAGTAAATACATAGCCATACATAGAAAATTATCAGAAGACATGTCTCACAGTATATAATAAAAACTTAGATGAGACTTTTGCACACAAGGTGAATTCAATTCCATTATTGAGGATTCTTTCATTTCCATCTTAAAAGTAAGATCTCAAAACTCATTCATTTTGTAAATAATATCCAACTGATAGGTACAAAGCTGTCCATTCACTAGAATAACAGATACGATATTTTTCTTTGGTCTTTCAAATCAGTCAAATAGCTGACTAAACTTTTAGCCTCCTTTTTCTTGAACGAAGCAAATCCAATAGCCATTCATGTCATACAGAGTATCAGAAGCTACTATCAGGAACTATTACCTTTCCATATCTTTTGCTCACTCCTCATCTTCACCCAACTAGCAGTTCACAATTGCATTTTCTTGCAAGCTAATAGTCCTGTCACACTCAAGGACTAGATTTTCTGGAGAAAATAAAAAGTAGCTTTAGATTATCTTTCAGGAAAAATAGAGAATATGTACTTAAGTACAGTATTTTGCATACAATTTCAAGGCAATAAAAATCCAACTGCAGTTTATCTATTAATCTTCTAGAAGTCATTTAAGAATTCTTATTACAGAAGGTTCTTCTGACTCTGTAATCCCTTTTATGTTGACAGTCCAGAATGAGAAAACAGAGGAAAAAGAGGAAGGCCATTATCAATGATAAAACAATGTACCTCTAATAACTGAAGGATACAAGTGCCTAGATTAAAAGGAGGAATTAATGTCAAGCAAAAGGAAGGAATGATTGAAACTAGGAAACATAATCAAGAAATTTCAGGATACTAAGAACAAAGGTAAAAACACAGAAGCTTACTCTAGCAGTCAGGATGCTTTGAACTGGTGGATAAAAATTCTCACTAAAACCTGCTTAAATAATAAGCCTTACTAAATTAAAGATTGTATACAAGTAGAGTAGGTTCCAGTAATAGTATCAGAAGTTCAGTTGAGGTCTTCAAGGACCCCAGTTCCATATACCCCTTCCTTCTTCCTCTAGATCTCCCTAAATTTGGTTTCCTTAATGTTCACAAGATAGTTGACAGTAGTAATGGAGGCTACAAAGTGTATAGTTCAAATTCAGAAGGAGAGTGAGAACCCTCTCTACCAAATGTACTCTACATCTTTTCCTTCAATTTGATGAGGTAATTAATATCACATGCCCATTTGGGGGCATATACTGGACAATACGGAATACCATTTGCTGATTGTTTTAAATTAATCAGGATAGTCTTATAAAACTGGGGATAGGATAAATACCTGAACAAATTTGGGGTGAATGGATGTTGGATAGGCAAAAACATCTAATGCAATTTCAGATGAAAAAAGAGGTAACGTTAGAACATGAGGAATCTGCACAGTTTTGGATTTCTCAACAGGAACCATGGAATATAAAACAGAATAAACTTTCAAGATGGTTAAAAATTTATTTCTTATGTAAAATTCTATTCTCATTTTATCCTGATTGGAAAAAATACATTTTTTTAATATTTGAAATCTGAAAAGTTTATCTC
>NW_011478643.1:0-1034 GCF_000754665.1 Bison bison bison | reverse complement strand
GGTTTTCCAAAATGCCACAAGCATCTCTTGTTTCTCTTATTGTGAAAGATGGGGGCCCAGTTGATCAACATTATATCGTTCCTAGGACTCAAATATCCCTGGGCATATCTGGAAGACTGGCGAGGCCAGCCCACAGGGTCAATTTTCAGGATAGACTTAGTCACCTCCTTGGAAAGAAAACTCATTTTGAAGAGGACGTCAGGCCCACAAGACTTACTTCTTTAGTCCTTGGTCATCAAAGAGAGGGATGCTTCTAAGCACTGTTTAATTCTATTTCTCATTTGCATTTCCCAGATTTACACAGGTTTTATCTGGCTAACTTTATAGTGAGAAAGGAGGACTGCAATTAAAATTAGAAAACTTGTGTAACTTAAATCTTGGTAATGTGTTATAGTGCAAGGTGTAACTGCTATGGGATACTGTGATTCAAGATGGAGAGAAAAGATTTTATCTACAGAGTGGCTGTCAAACATGAGACAGAGGCAGGAATAGAAATCAGGTGTGCTCTTATTGTGCTCGACAACATTATGAACCCATCAAAAGCTAAATAATGCCCTTATGTTTTAAGGCACTTTCTGAGACATGTAATATGTGTTTCTTAAGTTTACACAGTTAAATCATTATTCTATGTTATAGTATTTCAAATGACAACCTGTGGACTCCTGGCATTCAGAGATATATATTATTGTGTATCTGCAAGTTTTCTCTAATAAAATTTTTTCTGTGGTTTTCCATTTTCATGATCTAAAAAAGTATAATTACATTCTGGATCAACTAGATAAAATACTCTGGAAACGAGCCCTGTCACACAATTTTATTAGTTGTATCATATTTTAATTGTGGATTCATGGAAAAAGGGAAATAATATTTAAGAATTAAAATAATGCATTTGAGCCAAGCATAAACCAAATCATGTAACACAGTCTAAATTAAAATTTCACAGGAGTTCAAATGGAGAAAAGTAGTAAGAAATTACTTTGCCACAAGACACAAATTGATATTGACATGTTGAATACACAGAAGAATATGTACAG
>NW_011478642.1:9137-9994 GCF_000754665.1 Bison bison bison | reverse complement strand
TGTGCGACCCCACAGACGGCAGCCCACCAGGCTCCCCCGTCCCTGGGATTCTCTAGGCAAGAACACTGGAGTGGGTTGCCATTTCCGTCTTCAATGCATGAAAGTGAAAAGTAAAAGTGAATTCGCTCAGTTGTGTCTGACTCTTAGCGACCCCATGGACTGCAGCCTACCAGGCTCCTCCGTCCATGGGATTTTCCAGGCAAGAGTACTGGAGTGGGTCGCCAGTGCCTTCTCCTACACCTCAGATATTGTAATGTTATTGTGTGCGTCTGCAGGAACCTCGAGATTGGGACGTTTTCAGTTATAACAGGTTGCAGCGGCAAGTTTCAGATTCCACATCCTGGATACAATTTTCACAAGGTCTTTCTCGAGCTGGGTTAAGGTACCGAACATACATTTTTTGGAGGAGGAAGCCTCTTTTTCTTTCTTATAGAGCCTAATAAACAGCCCCAACAGCCACAAACAGTGTGACCTTCAGTCACTGTTTCCTGGAAACTTCAGAATCACCAACAACACAAGGAGGAGGAGAATAAGCCAGTGTGACTTGCTCCCAAGCCAGCCTGGGGCATGCTCTGGTTGATTCTGCAAAATTCGAAAGTGCCTTCCACAGGGCACCTTCCCTGGGAGATCTATGGCTTCTCTCAGAACATAAAACACGTAGGAACTTAAAAAGGAGACACACGTAGGCCAGAAAATGAACCATATTACAGACCGACCGCATAGTGAGCTGAGAGGAAGTGACTCTTGGTGTGCTCCTGGCACTTGGAGACTGAGGCCCAGGCAGGGCTGGGCCTTTGATGACATCACAGAGGGCACCCCAGCCAGCCTCCATCTGGTCACTGTTATGACTTCAGAGC
>NW_011478642.1:4364-5866 GCF_000754665.1 Bison bison bison | reverse complement strand
CTAGAATGTTGACATTCACTCTTGCCATCTCTTGTTTGACCACTTCCAATTTGCCTTGATTCATGGACTGACATTCCAGGTTCCTATGTAATATTGCTCTTTACAGTATCGGACCTTGCTTCTATCACCAGTCACATCCACAGCTGGGTATTTTTTTTGCTTTGGCTCCATCCCTTCATTCTTTCTGGAGTTATTTCTCCACTGATCTCCAGTAGCATATTGTATCAGAATAAGTATCAGAATAAGTGATGATAAAAACCAACAGATATAAAACTATTCAAGTAAAATTTCTTAGGAATAAAGGTATAAGAAATTTAAAACTATGTACAGAATCCTAGCTTCCATTAATGGCATAGCACTTTAGTCATAATAACACTATAGAATACAAAAGTTACAAAATACGGAGCAAGACTAAAAACAATTTTATACAACTATTTGAATACAGTGGGAAGTAACAGAAAGGCAGAAACTGGGCTCCCCTCGTCGTTCAGTGGTAAAAAATCTATCTACTAATGCAGGAGACATTGGTAGGATCCCTGGTCTGGGAAGATGCCACATGCCATGGAGCAACTACGCCTGTGCACCACAACTACTGAGCCTGTATTCTAGAGCCCAGGAGCTGCAACTACTGAAGCTGACATGCCCTAGAGCCCATGCCCTGCAACAAGAGAAGCCATCACAATGAAAAGCCCCCACACCGCAAATAGAGAGTAGGCTCCATTCACCACAACTAGAGAAAAGCCCACACAGCAACGAAAACCCAGCACAGCCAGAAGTAAACTAATAAAACATTTTTTTTTAAACCAGGCAAAAACTGAACAGAATTCAATTACTGAAAGACAGAAACTGCATATAGTGTTGTTTGCGTCTTTGTACCTTTTTGTCTAAGGGCACTTCCATGTGGGCCTTAGGAACCATTACTAGGAAAAAGCTAGTGGAGTGGGTGGAATTCCAGCTGAGCTATTTCAAATCCTAAAAGATGATGCAGTTAAAGCGCTAGTGCTGCACTCAGTATGCCAGCAAATTTGGAAAACTCAGCAGTGGCCACAGGACTGGAAAAGGTCAATTTTCATTCCAATCCCAAAGAAAGGCAATGCCAAAGAGCTTTCAAACTACTGTACAATTGCACTCATTTCACACTCGATCAAGGGTAATGTTCAGAAGTCCTTCAAGTTAGGCTTTAGAACCATGTGAACCAAGAATTTCCAGATGTACAAGGTAGATTTAGAAAAGGCAGAGGAACCAATGTTCACATTGTCAACATTTGGTGGATCATAGAAAAGCAAGTGAATTCCAGAAAAACATCTAGTTCTGCTTCATTGACTCTGCTAAAGCCTTTGACTTGTGGATCATAACAAACTGGAGTGAAGTCGCTCAGTCATGTCCGACTCTTAGTGACCCCATGGACTTCAGCCTACCAGGCTCCTCCATCCATGGGATTTTCCAGGCAACCCAGGCAACCCACTGGAGTGGGTTGCCATTGCCTTCTCTGGAAAATTCCT
>NW_011478642.1:0-1073 GCF_000754665.1 Bison bison bison | reverse complement strand
TCAAAGTTCATTCAATAATATCATTTTAATCCGTGGAGAAAAAATATTTTTAAAAATTTGTAAAAATACTATTATGTGTTGTGCTTCATATCAAGTCATAAATATTAATTTCAAAGAAAAATATGAATGAAAGAGACAAATCAAATATTAAAAGCTATGCTAACATTAAAAATTATATATGAAATATCATAAACTCAAACTAAAAAATTAGGAGAGATAATGTATTATAGATTAAAAGTTTCTATCTTTCATAGTAAATATATATGAAACATATTAAGTATTAGAACATTGCTCATCTTATCCCACATCTAAGCTCCTTCAAAATAAACTATGGACATAGAAGGCAATTTCAGACAAAAAAGAAAAAAGGGTTGAAAGGAAAGGTAAAATAGACAAATAGCCAATGAATATAAAATAAAATTTTAACCAAGAGAATGAATGAATTTTCAATATATTAATTATCATTGTTGTTCATTCTTTAAATTTGGGAACACTAAATTAAAAAATAATAATGCACTTGCTCTGTAATAGGCGTGTCCTTACATTGTTGGCAAGAATGCAAATTTGTCCAAACTTAAAAAAGAATTTGGCAAAGTAAACAGTTAAATCATAAAAAGGAATATTTTTAACTTTTTTTCAGTTATTCCATTACTGAGAATTTATATTAAGTATCATAAACATGCAGACATTCCCTGCAACATTATTTGTGACAAAAAAAAATTACCATGCTCAGTAATATTTGATAATATTAGAAATTCTCAAATTTATATTATTGAGGAAACTAAGTTACAAAGAGTATGTCAAGTTTGATGTTAAACTCATTTTGAAAGTTTCTGCTATCAATTTATTACACACAGATTAACAATACACCACCCTTTTGGCAGAAAGTGAAGAGAAAGTAAAGAGACTCTTGATGAAAGTGAAAGAGGAGAGTGAAAAAACTGGCCTCAAATTCAACATTCAAAAAACAAAGATCATTGCATACGGTCCCATCACTTCATGGGAATTAGATGGGGAAACAATAGAAACAGTGACAGACTTTACTTTCTTGGGCTTCCAAATCTCTGCAGATG
>NW_011478641.1:6097-7036 GCF_000754665.1 Bison bison bison | reverse complement strand
AATTGTTTCCTTAATTTCTCTTTCTTGCTGTCTCCTTGTTAGTGTATAGGAATGCAAGTGATTTCTGTGTGTTGATTTTATATCCTGCAACTTTACTATATTCATTGATTTGCTCTAGTAATTTTCTGGTGGAGTCTTAGGGTTTTTTTATTGTAGAGGATCATGTCATCTGCAAACAGTGAGAGTTTTACTTCTTCTTTTCCAGTCTGGATTCCTTTTATTTCTTTTTCTGCTCTGATTGCTGTGGCCAAAACTTCCAACACTATGTTGAATAGTAGTGGTGAGAGTGGGCACCCTTGTCTTGTTCCTGACTTTAGGGGAAATGCTTTCAATTTTTCACCACTGAGGATAATGTTTGCTGTGGGTTTGTCATATATAACTTTTATTTTGTTGAGGTATGTTCCTTCTAGTCCTGCTTTCTGGAGAGTTTTTATCATAAACGGATGTTGAATTTTATCAAAGGCTTTCTCTGCATCTATTGAGATAATCATATGCTTTTTATCTTTCAATTTGTTAATGCGGTGTATTACATTGATTGATTTGCAGATATTGAAGAATCCTTGCATCCCTGGGATAAAGCCCACTTGGTCATGGTGTATGATCTTTTTAATGTGTTGCTGGATTCTGATTGCTAGAATTTTATTAAGGATTTTTGCATCTATGTTCATCAGTGATAATGGCCTGTAGTTTTCTTTTTTTGTGGCATCTTTGCCAGGTTTTGGTATTAGGGTGATGGTGGCCTCATAGAATGAGTTTGGAAGTTTACCTTCCTCTGCAATTTTCTGGAAGAGGTTGAATAGGATAGGAGATGACACCACTCTTATGGCAGAAAGTGAAGAGGAACTAAAAAGCCTCTTGTTGAAAGTGAAAGAGGAGAGTGAAAAAGTCGGCTTAAAATTCAACATTCAGAAAACTAAGATCATGGCAGCTGGTCCCATC
>NW_011478641.1:0-2149 GCF_000754665.1 Bison bison bison | reverse complement strand
AGCATCTTTTAATTTCATGGCTTCAGTCACCATCCACAGTGATTTTGGAGCCCAAGAAAATAAAGTCTGCCACTGTTCCCACTTTTTCCCCATCTATTTGCCATCAAATGATGGGCCCAGATGCGATGATCTTAGTTTTTTGAATGTTGAGTTTTAAAGTACCTTTTTCACTCTTCTCTTTCACCTTCATTAAGAGGCTCTTTAGTTTATCTTCACTTTCTGCCATTAGGGTGGTGTCATCTGCATATTTGAGGTTATTGATATTTCTCCTGGCAATCTTGATTCCAGCTTGAGCTTTACCCAGTTATATATATATATATATATATATATCACATATATATACATATACACACACTCTTTTTTAGATTTCCTTCCCATTTAAGTCACCACAGAGCACTGAGTTCTCTGTGCTATACAGTAGGCTCTCATTACTTACCTATTTTATTTACAGTAGTGTATATATCTCAGTCTCAATCTCCTAATTCATCCCATCCCACCATCCCCACTTGGTAACCATAATTTTGTCTTCAACTTCTATGACTATTTCTGCATTGCAAATAAGTTCATCTGTACCATTTTTCTAGATTCCACATAAAAGCCATAATATAGGGAAAGATTGAGGGCAGGAAGAGAAGGGGGTGACAGAGGATGAGATGATTGAATAGCATCACCAACTCAATGGACATGAGTTTGACAGGGAAGCCTGGTGTGCTACAGTCCATGGAGTCACAAACAGTCAAACACAACTTAGTGACTAAACAGAACAGAACATCTGACTTCAGTCAGCTCAGTCACTCAGTCCTGTCCGACTCTTTGCGACCCCATGGACTGCAGCATGCCAGGCCTCCTTGTCCATCACCATTCAAACTGATGTCCATTGAGTCAGTGATACCGTCCAACCACCTCATCCTCTGTCATCCCCGTCTCTTCCCCGTCTCTTCCTGCCCTCAATCTTTCCCAGCATCAGGGTCTTTTCCAAAGAGTCGACTGTTAACATAAGGTGGCCAACGTATTAAAGCTTTAGCTTTAGCATCAGTCCTTCCAATGAATATTCAGGTTGATATCCTTTAGGATTGATTGCTTTGCTCTCTTTGCAACCTAAGGGACTCTTTATGTCTTCTCCAGCACCACAATTCAAAAGCATCAATTCTTCAGCACTCAGCCTTCTTTACGGTCCAACTCTCACATCCATACATGACCACTGGAAAAACCATAGCTCTGACTATACTTTGTGCCTTTGTCAGCAAACTGATGTCTCTGCTTTTTAATATGCTGTCTAGGTTTCTCATAGCTTTCTTTCCAAGGAGCAAGCATCTTTAATTTCATCTATACTTAGTTCAAAAGAGTTTCTTTAATAAACAAATCAGGTTGTTTACAAGTCAAGTTGACCTTCCCTGTAACACTAATTGCCGAAAGACAATACATCTATTAATATATCTATAGTTTTGAATGGAAATGTTTGTAACCCAAGAGTGTTATACTTAAGCAAGTTGCTCTTCACACATGAAGGAAATATAAATATGTGTTCAACTTCACTCATTTGTTCTACAAGCTATTTTGAGCTCAAGACTTGCCTGGTGGTCCAGTGGTTAAGAATCCACCTTCCAATGCTGGGTACGCAGGTTCAGTCCCTGGTGGGAAAACCTAAGATCCCACACGGTGAGAGGCAACTGAGCCCTCTAGCTGCAATTACTGAGCTCGTGCACTCTAGATTCTATATGTGCCACACTAGAGAGAAACCCATGTGCCACAACTAAGACCTGACACAGCTAAATAAATAAATTTTAAAAAAGATATTTTGAGCTCCTATTCTTAACAGGCAATGTTCTATGTGCTAAAGATTAAACAGTGAAAACAAAGATATGTTTCCTGCCCTCATGAAATCCCCTAAAAGTACTGTGCAGTAGGGTTAGAATAAATAAGTGAAGAAATACCCTAAAAATGAGATAAATTCCATAGAGGAAAAAAATAGAGTGCCATGATTCAGAATAACATCAGTCCAATTCAGTTGCTCAGTCATGTCTGACTCGTTGCAACCCCATGGACTGCATCATGTCAGGCTTCCCTGTCCATCACCAACTCCCAGAGCTTGCTCAAACTAATGTCCATCCGACCATCTTATCCTCTGTCATCCCCTTCTCCTCCTGAT
>NW_011478640.1:14557-15720 GCF_000754665.1 Bison bison bison | reverse complement strand
ATATATATATATATATATATATATATATATACACATACACACACATATACACACATAGAGAGAGAGAGAGAGAATGGATAAACAACAAGGTCCTATTGTACACTTGTATTACTTTTACTTATTTGTCAAAGATCATTTGATTATATTTATGTGAGTCTATTTCCTGGTTTTCTATTTTCTTCCATTGATCTGAGGGTAATTCATCATACAGAGTAACTTCACTGCTCCAAAAATCCTCTGTGCCCTGCCTCTTCATCCCTTCCTCCCTACTAACTCCTGGCAACCACAGATTTTTTTACTATCTTGTTTTTTCGCCCAGAATGTCCTATAGTTGGAGTTACAGAATATAAAGCCTTTTAAGAATATCTCCTTCCTTATGCATTTGTGTCCTCCATGTCTTTTTAGAGCCAAATAATAGTTCCATTGTCTGCAGGTACCATAGTGTATTTATTCACCTACTGAAGCACATCTTGGTTGCTTCCAAGTTTTGACAATCATGAATAAAGGTGCTATAAACATCTGTGCAAGTTTTTCTGTGGACATGTTTTCAACCCCTTTGTGTAAATATCAAGGAGCATGATTATTGGATCATATGGTATGAGTATGCGTTGTTTCCTAAGAAGCAGCCAAACTGTTTTCCAATGCAGTTTTTAGCATTTTGCATTTCCACAGCAATGAATAAGAGTACTTGTTACTTCACATGCTCTTCTGTATTTGAATTTTTCAGTGTTCTGGATTTTGGCCTTACTAATAGTTGTGTGAAAGTGAAAGTGAAGTCACTCAGTCGTGTCTGACTATTTGTAACCCCATGGACTGTAGCCTACCAGGCTCCTCCATCCATGGGATTTTCCAGGCAGGAGTACTGGAGTGGGATGCCATTTCCTTCTCCAGGAGATCTTCCTGACCCAGGGATTGAACCCAGGTCTCTCCCATTATGTGGACATACATTTTCAGCCCCTTTGTGTAAGTATCAAGGAGCATGATTATTGGGTCATATGGTAGGAGTATGTGTTGTTTTCTAAGAAACATCCAAACTGTTTTCCATGTGGCTGTTAGTATTTTGCATTTCCATCAGCAATGAATAAAAATACTTGTTACTTCACATCCTCTTCAGTATTTGAATTTTTCAGTGTTCTGGATTTTGGCCTTACTAATAGTTGTGT
>NW_011478640.1:9121-11151 GCF_000754665.1 Bison bison bison | reverse complement strand
CGAGTCCGACTTTTTGTGACCCTGTGGACTATACAGTCCATGGAATTCTCCATACCAGAATACTTGAGTGGGTAGCCTTTCCCTTCTCCTGGGGATCTTCCCAATCCAGGGATTGAACCCAGGTCTCCCACATGGCAGGCAGATTCCTTACCAGCTGAGTCACAAGGAAAGCCCAAGAATACTGGAGTGGGTAGCCTTTCCCTTCTCCAGTGGATCTTCCCGTCGCAGAAATTGAACCAGGGTCTCCTGCATTGCAGGTGGATTCTTTACCAACTGAGCTATCAGGCAACCTTAACTATCTTCAGATACTATTATCAGGGGTTAAAGGCTTCAAGATATGAATTTTACACAGATACAAATTCAGTTCATAAAACTAAATATTCATCTTTTCCTGGATGCTAATAAAAATGGAAATGTGGTTTTTTATTTTACATTTTAATAATTCATTGCTTGTGTATAGGGAAGCAATTGAGTTTTGTGTTTTGACATTATTTCTTAAAAACCTGCTATAATGACCATCAATTCTAAGAGTTCTTTTCTCAGTTCTTTGGGATTTTCTGCATAGAGAATCACGTCTTCTGAAAAAAAATACATTTTTTTTCTTCCTTCCTTATCAGTATATATTTTGTTTTATTTTCTTGTCTTATTACATTCCTATAACTTCTGGTATGATATTGAAAAGCAGTGTTTAGAGGGGAAATTTGTCTTACTTCTATTCTTAGCATAATTGTCAATTTTCTCACCATTAAATGTTATGTTATTTGTAGGATTTGTGAATATTTTATATCATATTGAGGAACTCTCCTCTATTCCTAGTGAACTGAAAGATTTTATTATAGATTGGTATTAGATTGTGTCAAAAGCTTTTTCTGCATATACTGATGTGATCATGTGATTTTTTTCTTTAGCCTCTTGATATGATGGATGACATTAATTGATTCCCAAATGTTAAAATATATATATAATGTAGTTACTCCTGCTTTATTTTGATTGTTATTAGCATGGTATACCTTTCTCAATCTATTTACTTTAAATGTATATATGTCTTTATATTTTAAACAGGATTTCTTATAGACAACATATAGTTGGTGTTATAGACTGAATACTTATGAACACCTAAATTTCATGGTGAAATCATACCCCCAATGTAACGGTATTAGAAATGGAAGTTTTGGAAAATAAGATTAGATAAAGTCATGAGGATGGAGCTCTCATAAATGTGATTATAAAGGAAGAAACCTGAAAGAGCTTGCTTCCTCTCTTACCTACCATGTGATAATACAATGAGAATATGGCCCTCTGAAAACCAGGAGGCAAAGACCAGATCTGCCAACATCTTGATATTAAACTTTCCAGCTTCCTGAACTGTCAGTGGTATTCTGTTTTATCAGTCATGATTGATTAAGATAGTTGGGTCTTATTTCCTTATCACTCTGACAATCTGTTTTTTAATTGGTACATTGAATCAATAACATTGAAATAATTATTGGCATAATTGGATTAATATCTACTTTTCTGTTACTCCTTTCTAATTGTTTCCTTTCTTATTTGTTCTTATTTCTGTCTTCTACATTTTTTCTGTCTTTTGTGGTTTTATTAACATTAGAACACTTTATGTAATTTCGTTTTATTTTTTCTCTTAGCATTTAAGCTGCACTACTTCTATTATTACTTTTTTTTCATAGTGATCGCCCTAAAGTTTGCAATATACATTTACAATTAATCTAAGTTCACTTTCAAGTGACACTATACCACTTTATACAAGTGTAATGTATGTACACTTGTATGTACAAGGTAATAAAATACGATATAATAACAAATTAACCCTAGTTTTTCTCTCACTTTCCTTTTGTCATAACTTCCATTGATTCCACTAATACATAAGCATATGCATGAATGCATGCTAAGTCACTTTGTCTGACACTATGACCCTAAGGACTGTAGCCTTCCAGGCTCCTCTTTCTATGAGATTCTCCAGTCAAGAATACTAAAGTGGATTGCCATGCCCTTCTCCAGAATATTTTCCTGGC
>NW_011478640.1:4338-5903 GCF_000754665.1 Bison bison bison | reverse complement strand
AAATAAGTATAAAATGGTGTGGGGAAAAATGAATGTATGATCACATCTAATTAGAGAGATCAAAAGATGTTTCACTAAAGAGATGGTGAGATAAAGTTGCAGAATTTTAAAATATGTACTCCAGGCCAGGGTGGGTATAGAAGACATTCAAAAAATATGGATTAAAATAGACATAGAAGAAGCAAAGCATGAGTAAATGTGCATCACTCCATGTCTGTGGAGTGATAATTTGTAGATTATCTAGCAGGTTAAACAGCCAAAAGCCTGAAAAGGTAATTTGAAATAAAATAATGAGTCTTGGATGCAAAATAATGTAGTTTCAAGTTAATTTAATAGTTAACTAAGGAGGAGAAATGAATATTCTTAAGTGGGAAACTAAAATATATAAAGCTTTACTGAAATAAGATTTTTCTGATAGGAAAGTAAGGTAATTCAGAAGTGAAGAAGCTGAGTCAATCAAGCCTGAATTATACAGTGTCAGAGGAAACAGGAAAGAATGGATAAAAGTTAGACCATGGAAACTAAAATTAATACAGTTCAGCCACTGATTGGCCATAGGAAATAGAAGAAAAGAAGACATTAAATAGCTATACAGAGAATTCAAGCCTAAGTAGAACTGTTGGAATAAATTAAATGTGAGGAAAATAAATTGTCTTAAACAAGAAAACGAGGAGTTCAATTCTGAAATTGTTGAATTTCTGGTACCAGTGAGATCAAAATATCAGTGAAGCAGTTAGGGCTGCAGGTCTTCTGTTCTAGAGAGATATTAGGACTAAAGATATGGATGTAATGGTTGTTTACATAGACTTGAAGGTTGAATCTATGGAAGCATATACATTTTCTCAGAAATGGATTCCAAAGAACAAATGACCAGAAAATAGAATAGAATGAATAGAATTTTAAGCACTATATAAAAGTAGGAAGATGCAACTTAAGGATTAAAGTGATTAAGGAAGATCTGAAAATAGCTGTATAACTCCTGTGATGGGCCCACAATGTAAATTATGTGAGGATTTTTTTTCTTTTTTTAATAATTCAGGTAGGCATGTCCAGAAAACTAGTTCACTCTTCTAACAAAGGTCTCCTGGTAGGAAGGTTTAAAATCCTGGCTGACACAATAATGGGATTTTGTTAGTCTAAGAAAGGATAATCTAAGAAAAACATTGTGTCCACAGCATGAATTTGAAAGATGGTAGGGCCTAGAGGTTAAGAATAGAGCCTCTAGAGCCAAAGTGTGTGTTTGAGTTCCTGCCCTTCCACTTACTAGCTGTGTGGTTTTTGGCAATTGTCTAAACTTCTCTGTGCCTCAATACCTTAAAATGCATTACTGAGAAAATAATACTACCCCATAAGTTTATTGTAATGGTAAAATAATTTTTTTTCTTGTTTATAAAAGTAATATCTTTTCTTTTTTTAAATTAATTTTATTTTATTTTTAAACCTTACATAATTGTATTAGTTTTGCCAAATATCAAAATGAATCCACCACAGGTATACATGTGTTCCCCATCCTGAACCCTCCTTCCTCCTCCCTCCCCATACCATCCCTCTGGGTCGTCCGAGTG
>NW_011478640.1:0-1153 GCF_000754665.1 Bison bison bison | reverse complement strand
CAGCCTTTAAGAAAATGGGAACCTCAGTCCTACAACTCCATGTAACTAAATTTTGCCAACAACTTTAACGAACTAGAAGTAGATATTTTCCTAGACCTTCTAGACTATAATTCAGCATGGCTTATACTTTGCTTCCAGCCTTGTGATATACTGAGCAGAGAACTCAGTGGTGTCACTTTAAACTTCAGAAATAGATCTCTAGATAAAGAGGATGTTGTTCTGAACTGCTAAGTTTTTGATAACTTGTTATGCAGCATTAAAAAACACCTACATAGTCTAAATTTTGCTAATGAGTTGTACTTGCATAAGACTTAGAAGGCAAAAGTCAGGCATAGGCCTTCTAAAATGGCTTTTTAGTTTCCTGGATGGCAAAAATTGACTGTAGAGATGTCATTACTCAATTTCCAGTTTCGTGAAAGTGACATTTGCAGCAATAATAGTGGCCAGGATCAACATTTCACAACCCAGTTGCTAGCATTGTTGGTATTGAAAAAAAAAAGAAAGAAACTGATAGCTAGTTTCTAGATTCCATATTTCAGCATCCAATAACACAGTGTTTTTAATAGCAGTCATGCTTCCTGAACAGTCTTCCTAAACCATGGATTATGGCTGCAATGACTTTATATTAAAGGTCACAACGTATAGGGTCACCTTCTGATTCCCCACCTTCCTAATTATAATGGAAAATATTAGCACTTTTAATATATCTGTTCTGAGGAGTACTGGGTGCCAGTATTAGAGGTCTAATAAAGTCTTGAGCTTCATCCTACAACTCTTGAAATAACCTTTTAAATACTGAATTTACTATATTAAGTCCCTTTTTACTTAAAATATTTGGAACAGTTTCTATTTCCTAAATCAAGCCCTGACAAAGTGAAGCTAGAAGAAATTCAGGCAATAAAGCTTCAAGATTGGGAATCTGGGATTGGTTATCTGACCTTATTGTGTATAAAAGTAGTACAAATCTTGTTACTATTGGAGAATGTTACTATTGGAGAATCTTGTTACTATTGGAGAATGTTAGTTCATAGCAAGCAGTGACATATAGTTACTTAAATTTTCACTGGTGACTGTAATGAAGAACACAAGGTTTTATGATGTTGGGAGAAATGTCAATAACCTCAGATATGCAGATGACACCACCCTTATGGCA
>NW_011478639.1:4895-6062 GCF_000754665.1 Bison bison bison | reverse complement strand
GGAAATGGCAACCCACTCCAGTACTTTTGCCTGGAAAATTCCATGGACAGAGGAGCCTGGTAGGCTACAATCCACAGGGCTGCAAAGAGTCAGACACGACCAAGCGACTAAGCACGATCAAGGCCCAAATTAAAGGAAATAGTTTGTGCCCACAAGACTGACAGGGGCTAGTTAGAAGGAGGAACTCATTGCAAGAAAAGGGGAGGATTCCTCGAGGAGGTAAGACCTCCCTTACCTCTTGGCTACTCCCACTGCTCGGGGGAAGCGGGTAAGAGTCCTGCCTGGCCCCAGCCTCACGGATTTTGACCATCCAGTCCTGGATAAAAAGCTGCCGCTGGAGTCCGGCACAAATGCTGCTGGGGAGGTGCAGCGCTCCGGGTCCCCCGGGTCCTTGTCCTCTGAGCTGTCACCGTCCCTGGCACAACAGGATCGGTGGGGGGAGAGGACCCCGGGGCAGGAGCAGGGCTGGAAGCTCCCCTACAACGCATCTGGGCCTCCTCCGCCCAGCAGCCCCTGCTACCGGCTGAAGGTGAAGTGCCTTCGGGGCCCCTTCTGCGTCTCCTCCGCTTGCTGTCCCTCCCCAGAAATGTCACCACCACATAAGGAACAACGCTGACAAAGAGCAGCCAACACTTGCTGGGCCCTGCGTTCAGGGCCTGGCCCAGCGTTTTACCTGCATTTACTTGTTGCAACTCAGAGGTTAAGTGAGGCGGAGCTATTGTTTTCTCCATTTTACAGATGAACACAGAAGAGTAAAGTGAACAATTCAAAGTCACCGTTTTCACCTTCCTTCTGGGTCACCATCCCAAGCCTCTGTCAGCCTTCTTTGCTCCTAGGAACCACACCTTCCATCTAGAATAGAACTGAACACCAGCTCTCACCTTCACCTTGCCCCCACTGTCCCAGCCTCTGGGTCTGAGGTCACAGGGAGGGAGGGGTCCCCCTAAAACCCCCTTGCATGCACGCCTGCCAAATCCCTTCAGTCGTATCTGACTCTTTGCGATCCCACCGACTGCAGCCCACCAGGCTCCTCTGTCCATGGGATTCTCCAGTCAAGAGTACTGGAGGGGGTGCCATGCCCTCCTCCAGGGGATCTTCCCCACCCAGGGATGGAACCCGCATCTCTTAGGTCTCCTGCATTGGCAGGCGGGTACCACTAGCCCCACT
>NW_011478639.1:0-1011 GCF_000754665.1 Bison bison bison | reverse complement strand
GCCGGAAGGCCGCGAGGTCCCGCTCGGGCACGTCTGTGTGCACGTACTGGTCGAATCTGGAGGCGGGTCAAGGAGCCTGTCTGTGAAACCCTCGGCTTCCCCGTCAAAGCCAGCCTCCTCCCGGTCCCTCGTCCCCCGCACCCCGGTCTGCGGGAGGCCCTGGTGCAGCCTCTAGGGAGCCCGCAGGGCTGGACCCCACCGCGCGGCACAGGCAGGCCGCCGGACCCCCGCTCCGCGCCTCGCCAAACGTGGCCTCTTAACAGTGCTGGGGCTCCCGGAGGATACTTGGAGCCGATGACCATCCTGACCACGCCAGGGGCCTCGCCGGCTACTCGCGCCAGCTGTCCAGGGAGGTCTTCAAAGGAGGCCCGGTCAGTGAAGGAGAAGAGGAAGAGGAACGCGTCTGCGTTCTCCTTGCAAGCCTGGGGACGGGGTGGCCGGTGAGAGGCTGCTGCGAGGTCGTCACCTTGGGACCAGAAGCTGTCGGCCCCGAGAAGTCTTCCCACCGCCCGTCCGTTCACAGCCCGGGAGAATGAGGCCCGGCTTGGCAGCGGCTGCTCCCGGGGCTGGGCCAGCGTCCTCGGGCCCTCGCGCCGGCGCCTGCAGACCGCGCAGGCCCCGCTCAGACGCCCCGCCCCCAGACCCCAGGCCCACCTGCCCGCTCACCGGCAGCATGTGTTCGAACTTTTTGAGCGCAGACTCCCCGCAGTCCCAGAACTCGAAGCGGAACATGACGACGCGGTCGCTGGCCTGCAGCTTGGCAGGCCAAAACACCACAGTGGTCTGGATGCCTGGGGGGCCAGGTGGGTCCCGCGGCACGGGAGAGGCAGCGGCGGAGGGGAGGAGGGGGCCGGGAAGAAAGTCCTCAGTCTGATGGGGAAGGCACAGTCCCTGACGGGAGAATTCCTGCCCCAGGAGCCTCCAGCCTACCAGGGAGATGCGGCCCTAGCCATAACCGTGACGAAGCACTGCATCGGCCAAAAAGTTCGTTTGGGGGCTTCCCCGGTAGGC
>NW_011478638.1:9491-10571 GCF_000754665.1 Bison bison bison | reverse complement strand
ATCCTCTGTCATTCTGCTGGAGGCTCTTCCAGCTCCAATATTCTGATGGGGTGACACCAACGATGGCTTCCAAGACTCACTCTAGCTCCTCAGTGGTCTCTCTTCTGGTGACATTTTGAACTCCCAAACCATTTCAGTCATATATGCAGTCCTTCATCTCCTGTCATGAATCTGCTGTTTCTTTGATGTGAGTCTTGGGATTTTCTATTTGTGTAACGCACTTCAGTCACTTTTTAAACTGATGTATTTTTCCATAGTGAAGTGATGTCTTCCATGTTGAAACAGGAACTATGCAGAAGGGGCCCTGTCTCAAGACTGTTATGCCCTGAAATCTATTGAAGACAAAAGCCCCCTCACAGCTCTCAGTGGCCTTCCAAAGACAGTACGGAGTTGTGCTTTTTCTTCTCATAAGAATTCCTTTTATGATAAGTTTAACATTTCTCCAAAGAAAATGTTACAATACCACAAACTTCTAAGTTGGCATTTACTTAGTTTTTACAAGAAGGATATTTAAAATTTACACATGGCTTACATCTGAACATCTTGAGGTTTTGCAGGTACCTCAAAGGGTAACTCTAAAAACAAAACTTAAGGCTACCACATTTTCACAGGTAAATAGAAGCACGTCCATGTGACTAGTTCTAAGTCAATACACTTAAATCCTTGGAGCTTCACTGGGTTCTCACCCCAGGTGGCCAGCTGCTTGCCAGGGAAGTGCACTGGGCCAGCCATGTTCCCAATGTGTGATTCACCAACACATGGGTTGTGTGAAGCAACCCATGGGAGCAGTGAATTATCTACCTCCTTATCCCCTCAAACTTACCCAGAGATTCTCTCAGTAAAGGCAGCTGTGCCATGGACTCACTACCAGCCTTTCATTATGAGGCTTGTTTTGTAAAATAAAGCCCTTTACAACCCCTCAATTAACAGTGATCCTACTCTTCTCCTTTGGGAGAAAATAAACCAAAGCTCCCATACCCTTTGCAGCACAAAAAGCTGTTTTTGAAACACTAAAAAAAACCAAAGTTTCATAAAGGAGAAAATAAAAATTGTCCATGTTTACACATCCACAATAGACTC